>NC_086454.1:354509709-354707209 GCF_028390025.1 Pseudophryne corroboree | reverse complement strand
TAATGGAGTAAGAATGTAGTCCCGGCTGCGCTCCGTCCCAGGAGCACTGAGTGTAAAATAACACCCAGCAGTCAGTATCAGACAGACGTCATGTAGGCAGTGACAGCCCTATAAGGGTGTTCCGGGGAGGGAACGTCTCCTCACACATTACGCCCTCTGAGGACTGACACATGACACGTATGTGCAGCATTCCCGTGTGTGTCAGCACTAAGACACATGCATCCCAGCTATAGTCGACATTTCACTGCACCAATGCATGTATCCAGCCATGGAGATCTCCTCAATTGCCCCCTGTTGTGTCTGATAGCACCATGTGATGTAGGGGAGACTGTGAGACATTCGCCGCACGCCTACATATCTCCAATAAAACGCACGATATTAAAGTCTTGCACTTGGTAAAGCACAGGGCCTAATTCAGACCTGAACGCTACTGTGCGAAATTGCACCGCAGGTGATTATTGAACAGCTGCGCATGTGTACAGATCGTAATGCACAGGCGCGAGGCCAAATTGCGAAAAAATCCTGCGTCTTTTTTGATTGTAGGCGAACGCAGGCTGATTGGCAGGATGTGGACGTCTGGGGGGTGGTAACAGGCCGTTTTCTGGGAGTGTCAGGAAAGACGCAGGTGTTCCCAAGTTTTTTCAGGGAGGGTGTGTGACGTCAGCTCCGGCCCCGATCAGCCTGTGTGTGTCGCACTGTAGGAGTGAGTCCTGGGTTGCGCACAGAATGATTAAAATATATTTTTCACTGCGCTTGTGTGATTTTTAGCAGCTTCTGTAAAGATAAACAATACAGATTCTAAAAAATAGAAGCGTTTGTAATTTGTTTAAAAAATGCTCATACCTAAAAAAAGAAAACTGTTAATTAGTTATAATGAATACAGCCCTTTTGGGTAATATGTGGAGGTATTTTGTAGGTTTTTTAATTGCTGGGGGTTCCGTATTAGTGATCCAGGTTTTACTGTCCAGTAATTGACTGACCCTGGCTCTCCCTACCTTTTGTGAGCCGCCAATCGCGGCTCACTAGTGGCGTCCCGGCTCTGGTTCCCTCCTGCAATGAGTTGCGGTATCCGTTCGTTTTGAGATCGGCGCTTGGTGATGATGTCAGATCCCGCTTCCGCTACTCCTGCCTCCGTCTCTCACCAACGCGTTTCGGGCCTTCCGCCCTTTGTCAAGGGTGAGAGACGGAGGCAGGAGTAGCGGAAGCGGGATCTGACATCACCAAGCGCCGATCTCAAAACGAACGGATACCGCAACTCATTGCAGGAGGGAACCAGAGCCGGGACGCCACTAGTGAGCCGCGATTGGCGGCTCACAAAAAGGTAGGGAGAGGCAGGGTCAGTCAATTACTGGACAGTAAAACCTGGATCACTAATACGGAACCCCCAGCAATTAAAAAACCTACAAAATACCTCCACATATTACCCAAAAGGGCTGTATTCATTATAACTAATTAACAGTTTTCTTTTTTTAGGTATGAGCATTTTTTAAACAAATTACAAGCGTTTCTATTTTTTAGAGTCTGCGCACAGAATGGAAAAATCATTAGATGGTGAGTGAGTTGTGAACGGATTTGCAGCTGGCCGGCGTTTGCAAAGCTTTTTGCACGGCGTATGCAGACGTGCACGGGGCGGATTTTCACTCTGTCTGGGCGGCGACTATCCGATCGCACACCTCTGCAAATTTGCAGAACAGCGATCAAGTCTGAATTAGGGCCAGTTTGCAGAGTGGTTAGCAATGCCGCTTCACAGCACTGAGGTCTTGGGTTCGATTCCCACCAATTCTCTAACTGTGGAGTTTGTATGTTCTCCCTGTGTGTGCATGGGTTTCCTCCTAGTACTGCAGTTTCCTCCCACAATTATAATATGCTCGTAACACAAATAAATAATACTGTACATATGAAGATTACCCGTTGTGTATGCTTCAGCTTGGGATAAGGCCCACGTCATTACTGACTGTGTCTGCTTATAACAGAGCCTTCTTCCTACTGGGCACATATTGTAAGAACGCATAAGGTATTATTACATAAGCCATAGGTGCGGGCTGTGCTGGGGTTATCCAGCCAGAGCTGCCCGCTGTCAGGCCTCATACAGGATGGGGAGGGGGGGGTAATACTGCGGGTGGTGGGTCAGGGGCACAGGAGTGACTGGTATAAAAGGAAGAATACTTTTTCCAGCGATGAGAATGTTTAATATGCGGTCTATTTATACACACATTTAGGACAGTGTACAAGTGGGATCGGATACAGGACACATACATGAAGACTGCAGTCAGGTACAGGGGAGGGATGACTATGGTCAGGTAGCTGGGTCATATGACTGGTCACCTGAGCAGCTGTGAGCCTCGTGTGATGCCCTCTGTGTGGCCCTAGAAGCATGGCAACCAGCGCAGGGGCGAGTACTACTTGTCATATTGCGTGTTACTGAGCACAACTACTACTGCCACCTGTATTGGGCATGATAAATACGGTTACAAGTGGGCAACAGTACCAGTGGTTTGGAAGTGACCATTGGCATTTACCCTTTGTTGGATATTGCCATACTATAGTTACTGCTGGCATTACTGCTGCGGTTGGTGTACTTGGCACGATCAGGTGGTTTACAAGGGCCTTGGTGCCGGTGGGTCATGGCAATAAACACGGAATTCAGTGCAGCCCATTGCAAATCATGAACAAATTGCAAATAGTAATACAAAAATGACACATTTGTTATTCCGCTCTACTGTGTGAGACCCCTCAAAGTCTAACATGCCGCCCACCACTATTAGAAGCCATAGGTCTGGCCAGAAACCCACAATAATTATTACAAAAGGAAATGTTGTTATACCGACCCAGTGTTAGCAATATTTGTGAATTACTAATAAAGTTGTCAATTAAAATTGTCCAAGTCCAAAGAAAAAACAAACTGCCACTAGACACAAGCGCTGAAAAGCAACTGCTCGCTAGATTCAAGCGCTGAACAGCAACTGCTCGCTAGATACAAGTGCTGAACAGCAACTGCTCGCTAGATACAAGCGCTGAACAGCAACTGCTCGCTAGATTCAAGCGCTGAACAGCAACTGCTCGCTAGACACAAGAGCTGAACAGCAACTGCTCGCTAGACACAAGCGCTGAACAGCAACTGCTCGCTAGACATAAGCGCTGAACAGCAACTGCCACTAGACACAAGCACTGAACAGCAACTGCTCACTAGACACAAGCGATGAACAGCAACTGCTCGCTAGACACAAGCACTGAACAGCAAGTGCTCGTTAGCCACAAACCTAGAGAACAGTTGCTGTTCAGCACTTGTACCTAGCGTACTAAAGTTGTCAATTAAAATTGTCCAAGTCCAAAGAAAAAACAAACTGCCACTAGACAAGCGCTGAACAGCAGCTGCTCGCTAGCCACAAGAGCTGAACAGCCACTGCTCGCTAGCCACAAGAGCTGAACAGCCACTGCTCGCTAGCCACAAGAGCTGAACAGCAACTGCCACTAGACACAAGCGCTGAACAGCAACTGCCACTAGACACAAGCGCTGAACAGCAGCTGCTCGCTAGCCACAAGGGCTATATAGCAACTGCTCGCTAGACACAAGCGCTGAACAGCAACTGCCACTAGACACAAGCGCTAAACAGCAACTGCTTTCTAGGTACAAGCGCTGAACAGCAGCTGCTCGCTAGATACAAGTGCTGAACAGCAAATGCTCACTAGACAAGTGCTGAACAGCAGCTGCTCGCTAGCCACAAGAGCTGAACAGCAACTGCTCATTAGACAGAAGCGCTAAACAGCAACTGCTCACTAGACACAAGCGCTGAACAGCAACTGCTCACTAGACAAGCGCTGAACAGCAACTGCTCGCTAAACACAAGCACTGAACAGCAACTGCTCGCTAGACACAAACCTAGAGAACAGTTGCTGTTCAGCACTTGTAACTAGAGAGCAGTTGCTGTTCAGCACTTGTACCTAGCGTACTAAAGTTGTCAATTAAAATTGTCCAAGTCCAAAGAAAAAACAAACTGCCACTAGACAAGCGCTGAACAGCAGCTGCTCGCTAGCCACAAGAGCTGAACAGCAACTGCCACTGGACACAAGCGCTGAACAGCAGCTGCTCGCTAGCCACAAGAGCTATACAGCAACTGCTCGCTAGACACAAGCGCTGAACAGCAACTGCCACTAGACACAAGCGCTAAACAGCAACTGCTCTCTAGGTACAAGCGCTGAACAGCATCTGCTCTCTAGGTACAAGTGCTGAACAGCAACTGCTCGCTAGATACAAGTGCTGAACAGCAACTGCTCACTAGACAAGTGCTGAACAGCAGCTGCTCGCTAGCCACAAGAGCTGATCAGCAACTGCTCACTAGACACAAGCGCTAAACAGCAACTGCTCTCTAGACACAAGCGCTGAACAGCAACTGCTCGCTAGACACAAGCGCTGAACAGCAACTGCCACTAGACAAGCGCTAAACAGCAACTGCTCTCTAGGTACAAGTGCTGAACAGCAGCTGCTCTCCAAACACAAGCACTGAACAGCAACTGCTCGCTAGCCACAAGCCTAGAGAGCAGTTGCTGTTCAGCACTTGTACCTAGAGAGCAGTTGCTGTTCAGCGTTTGTCTAGTGAGCAGCTGCTGTTCAGCACTTGTACCTAGCGTACTAAAGTTGTCAATTAAAATTGTCCAAGTCCAAAGAAAAAACAAACTGCCACTAGACACAAGCGCTGAACAGCAGCTGCTCGCTAGCCACAAGAGCTGAACAGCAACTGCTCGCTAGATACAAGTGCTGAACAGCAACTGCTCACTAGACAAGCGCTGAACAGCAGCTGCTCTCTAGGTACAAGTGTTGAACAGCAACTGCTCGCTAGGCACAAGTGCTGAACAGCAACTGCTCGCTAGGCAAAAGTGCTGAACAGCAGCTGCTCTCTAGGTACAAGTGCTGAACAGCAACTGCTCGCTAGATACAAGCGCTGAACAGCAGCTGCTCGCTAGCCACAAGAGCTGAACAGCAGCTGCTCATTAGACACAAGCCTAGAGAGCAGTTGCTGTTCAGCACTTGTACCTAGAGAGAAGTTGCTGTTCAACGTTTGTCTAGTGAGCAGCTGCTGTTCAGCACTTGTACCTAGCGTACTAAAGTTGTCAATTAAAATTGTCCAAGTCCAAAGAAAAAACAAACTGTCACTAGACACAAGCGCTGAACAGCAGCTGCTCGCTAGCCACAAGAGCTGAACAGCAACTGCTCGCTAGATACAAGTGCTGAACAGCAGCTGCTCAATAGACCAGCGCTAAACAGTAACTGGTCACTAGGCACAAGTGCTGAACAGCAACTGCTCACAAGTGCTGAACAGCAACTGCTCACTAGGTACAAGTACTGAACAGCAACTGATCGCTAGGTACAAGTGCTGAACAGCAACTGCTCACTAGGTACAAGTGCTGAACAGCAACTGCTCACTAGGTACAAGTGCTGAACAGCAACTGTTCGCTAGGTACAAGTGCTGAACAGCAACTGCTCATTAACATAATTGCTCACAAGCGTTGCCATTACCTTCTCCTATCCACAGCTGCCTCCTGCTGCCGCGGTCCCCGCGCTGCCCTCTGGTTTCCTCGCTGTTTCTTGACGCTGGCCCATCAAATCCAGTGTCCTTGAAGCTCCTCGCTGCTGCCGAGTAAGACTAATGGGTTAGGGTTAAGCTGCGTGAAGGAAGGAGGTAATAACAGATGGTGGTGGAGAGGTGTGGTGTTAGGCACTGACAGGGGGTAGAAAGATAAGAGTCCAGGGCAGTAAAAAGCTTAGCTCCCAACATTCATATAATAGCGAATTTCAAAAACTTTTAAATGGTCACAATCAAAACACAAAAATAAAAAATAAAATAAAAGCATAATTAAAAAACAAAACTCACATTAGAAAGAAAAGTGTCCCAGGAGGTCTACCTAAAACCAGACCTGAAGTTCGACTAAGGTGCATGGGGAAGTCTAAAATTAGGTGCCAGGGGTAGCAGGAATTAGGCTGTAGAGGGGTGAAGGCAGGCAGGGGAGGAAAGTTCAGGTGGTGCAGCCAGAGTAGGCTGTGAAGCGCGTTAGTTGTAGGAGCCGGGGAGCTTACAGTTAGGCGTGTGTAGAGGGATGCCCCTTACCTGCAGACATCCAGCGATGAGCTCCACCATACTAAACCAAATGCTCAACCAGCATTTGCTTACACGGCAAATGATCTCAAAGCAATAATTTAGGAGCAATTGTACATAACCCATTTGATGACAATTTAGGCTTGTATTGTTCTTTTACCAAGTTAATAATGTTACTGTTCTATCTCCGCGACCCAATGTCCACATCTTACTGCTCACTCCTGCCAACGAGTACCCTACTATTCATCACAATAATATACTTAGTCAGTATACAGAATATATACACACACATAAATTGATGTATGACTTTGTAATGAAATACATTTTCCGACAACACAATTTGAATATTCACCTTTTTCCTCTTCTTGCCTCTTGGTGGCTGCGGTCTTTGGCCGCCCCCTGCCACGGCGTGTCGAGTCTGACTGGCTGTTAGACCGGGACCTCCGTCTGTTCTCCAAGTCCTTGCTGACCGTGGAGATGATCCGCTCTCTCTTAATTCTCTCTGTTCTCCGTCTTTTGGGATCGGAGCGGTTTTCTGCATGAGGCAAAGAGAAAAAGTATTTGGAATGTGATAAAGTTAGGTTATGAGAGGTGACAATTAAGTTCTTTTAAATTAGACCAGAGTTCCAATTACTTAGCATTTTAAGCAAAAGGTGAACTTAAAAACTAAAATTATTATTTTTAGTGGAATTATTGGTAATCTCCCTAGACTCCAGCAATGCCCAAGCAGTACAACCTAGGCAGTGCAGGCAATCTTCCCTCTCAGGAGAACATTATATGAATGCAGGGCTTATTGCGGCACTTTGAGAACGTGGATTGGAGGCAACCGCTGAGATAATGCTGCCATCCGTCTAGTGTTACTTAAACATAAATGCTGCATCCATTTAAACTTCTCCAAACCCTGTCCCCCTTCTATTATCTATTAGACCTCTCATGAACAGTTAATATGACCAACTCATCTAAACAAAATACAGGACTACTAACGGACTCTTAAGTAATTTAGCTGTCAATCACTAAAGGGGCGAGTAAAAACAATTTCAGACCTAAATCCCAGGTCCGATCCAGGATCATCAACATGGTTTAAAGTCGTGTTGAAACCAATATCATACACTTTCATACCTAGGCAAGTACCCAGGATTTAGGTCCGATACTGCCGGGCCAATCCAGGTTGTGTGTTAAGGTGGGTACACACTAATAGATATATCTGCAGATCAACTGATCTGCAGATATATCTATGGACGGATCGGGCAGTGTGCTGAGCATACACACTGCCCGATCCGTCGGGGGACTGACGTCATGAACTGGGCGGGCGTGTACACACGCCCCCCCAGTTTAGCTGTCAATCACCGCCGGCCGCCGCAGCATGTGTACGGGCGGTCGGCCGACCGCCCCGTACACACACAGCGACGCGCCAATATATCGGTAGATATATTGGCAGTCGGCTGTGCTGCGCGGCCGACGCGATACGTCTGTGAACGACGGAGTTCACAGACGTATCGGCCGTACACACTGGCCGACGGACCCGCGATATATCGGCCGTTCAAGAGAACGGTCGATATATCGACCAGTGTGTACGGGCTTTTAGTCTGTAATTATGGTCGACCCGGCTTAGTGTTACACAGGCAATAATGAAACACGGGCAGAGTAACCTGGGTCCTCCCATTCACACAGCAGCCGAGACGGACCAGACCAGGGAATAACCCTGAATTCGACCAGGGTTAAGATGCCAGAACATACAAACAGGGTTGACCTTTTCACACCAAACCAGGACTGGTTTACCCCAGCAATATCACGTGTCAGAAGTTTTGTCTGAATGGGATATCACTTAAGTCTATTCACCATGGAGTTCTACCTCATGATACTGACACTGTACAAGCAATGGCTGCTTCTGATTGGAGGACTGTGTAAATCTATCCAATCAGATCCTCGCACATCACGCCAACACTTAGATTTATGTATGAATGAGTAAATCTAAGCTACAGACACAGGGTCTAATTCAGAGTTGATCGCAGCAGCAAATTTGTTAGCAGTTGGGCAAAACCATGTGCACTGCAGGTGGGGCAGATGTAACATGTGCAGAGAGAGTTAGATATGGGTGGGGTGTGTTCAAACTGAAATCTAAATTGCAGTGTAAAAATAAAGCAGCCAGTATTTACCCTGCACAGAAACAATATAACACACCCACATTTAACTCTCTCTGCACATGTTACATCTGCCCCACCTGCACTGCACATGGTTTTGCCCAACTGCTAACAAATTTGCTGCTGCGATCAGATCTGAATTACCCCCATACATACTTGGATAATAGTACCCAGAGGGTGTGGTAGTGTAGGGAAGGGTTGCAGGTCACGTGGCTTTGAAAATGGAGCCTTGCTCTGTTATTTAAAAAGGTGTAGCATTGGATACACTTGAACAGAAGGTATGTTTAAAAGCGAATCATGTTTATTTATTTTAAAACCATTAAGGATTGAACATGTTAAATGTGGAAACATAATTCAATGCAGAATTGATCCACTGAGCACAACGTGCTTGGCTAACAATATGCGTCAAAGGAGGGTTTCGCAATTTTCTCCCCAGGAGAAGCCAGGAAAAATCTGAGTGTAAAAGCCGGAGGGACCGACAGGCGGGCACATACCTGAGGTGGGCGTTAATCTCTCAGTCTGTCTTGCGTGCAGAAGTTTCCGGCTGATAAATATGTAACCACAAGGACATGACTTGCATGCAACAGGAACCTGGAAGACACAATAAAAAACATTGCGCCATGAGGGCTGGGTCATAGGAACGCAGCGGCGGTGTTAGGCTACCGATGGCTCTTCAGCTACTGTGGAACAGTGCGTTACGCAGTCAGGATACGGGTCACAAGGCTATAATATACATCGGTGTAATGGAAAAAAAAAAAAAATATATATTATATATATATATATGAATTTATTTACCAATAATTCTATTTCTCATAGTCCGTAGTGGATGCTGGGGACTCCGAAAGGACCATGGGGAATAGCGGCTCCGCAGGAGACTGGGCACAAAAGTAAAAGCTTTAGGACTACCTGGAGTGCACTAGCTCCTCCCCCTATGACCCTCCTCCAAGCCTCAGTTAGGATACTGTGCCCGGACGAGCGTACACAATAAGGAAGGATATTGAATCCCGGGTAAGACTCATACCAGCCACACCAATCACACCGTACAACTTGTGATTTGAACCCAGTTAACAGCATGATAACAGAGGAGCCTCTGAAAAGATGGCTCACAACAATAATAACCCGATTTTTGTAACAATAACTATGTACAAGTATTGCAGACAATCCGCACTTGGGATAGGCGCCCAGCATCCACTACGGACTATGAGAAATAGAATTATCGGTAAGTAAATTCTTATTTTCTCTGACGTCCTAGTGGATGCTGGGGACTCCGAAAGGACCATGGGGATTATACCAAAGCTCCCAAACGGGCGGGAGAGTGCGGATGACTCTGCAGCACCGAATGAGAGAACTCCAGGTCCTCCTCAGCCAGGGTATCAAATTTGTAGAATTTAGCAAACGTGTTTGCCCCTGACCAAGTAGCTGCTCGGCAAAGTTGTAAAGCCGAGACCCCTCGGGCAGCCGCCCAAGATGAGCCCACTTTCCGTGTGGAATGGCTTTTACAGATTTTGGCTGTGGCAGGCCTGCCACAGAATGTGCAAGCTGAATTGTACTACAAATCCAATGAGCAATCGTCTGCTTAGAAGCAGGAGCACCCAGCTTGTTGGGTGCATACAGAATAAACAGCGAGTCAGATTTTCTGACTCCAGCCGTCCTGGAAACATATATTTTCAGGGCCCTGACTACGTCCAGCAACTTGGAATCCTCCAAGTCCCTAGTAGCCGCAGGCACCACAATAGGCTGGTTTAAGTGAAATGCTGAAACCACCTTAGGGAGAAATTGAGGACGAGTCCTCAATTCTGCCCTATCCGTATGAAAAATTAGGTAAGGGCTTTTATAGGATAAAGCCGCCAATTCTGATACACGCCTGGCTGAAGCCAGGGCTAACAGCATTACCACTTTCCATGTGAGATATTTTAAGTCCACAGTGGTGAGTGGTTCAAACCAATGTGATTTTAGGAATCCCAAAACTACATTGAGATCCCAAGGTGCCACTGGAGGCACAAAAGGAGGTTGTATATGCAGTACCCCCTTGACAAACGTCTGAACTTCAGGAACTGAAGCTAGTTCTTTTTGGAAGAATATTGACAGGGCCGAAATTTGAACCTTAATGGACCCTAATTTTAGGCCCATAGACAGTCCTGTTTGCAGGAAATGCAGGAAACGACCCAGTTGAAATTCCTCTGTAGGGGCCTTCCTGGCCTCACACCACGCAACATATTTACGCCAAATACAGTGATAATGTTGCACAGTTACATCCTTCCTGGCTTTGATCAGGGTAGGGATGACTTCATCCGGAATGCCTTTTTCCTTCAGGATCCGGCGTTCAACCGCCATGCCGTCAAACGCAGCCGCGGTAAGTCTTGGAACAGACATGGTCCCTGCTGGAACAGGTCCTTTCTTAGAGGTAGAGGCCACGGGTCTTCCGTGAGCATCTCTTGAAGTTCCGGGTACCAAGTCCTTCTTGGCCAATCCGGAGCCACGAGTATAGTCTTTACTCCTCTCCTTCTTATGATTCTCAGTACCTTGGGTATAAGAGGCAGAGGAGGGAACACATACACTGACTGGTACACCCACGGTGTTACCAGAGCGTCCACAGCTATTGCCTGAGGATCCCTTGACCTGGCGCAATATCTGTCCAGTTTTTTGTTGAGGCGGGACGCCATCATGTCCACCTTTGGTTTTTTCCAACGGTTCACAATCATGTGGAAGACTTCTGGGTGAAGTCCCCACTCCCCCGGGTGGAGATCGTGTCTGCTGAGGAAGTCTGCTTCCCAGTTGTCCACTCCCGGAATGAACACTGCTGACAGTGCTATCACATGATTTTCCGCCCAGCGAAGAATCCTTGCAACTTCCGTCATTGCCCTCCTGCTTCTTGTGCCGCCCTGTCTGTTTACGTGGGCGACTGCCGTGATGTTGTCCGACTGGATCAACACCGGCTGACCCTGAACCAGAGGCCTTGCCTGACTTAGGGCATTGTAAATGGCCCTTAGTTCCAGGATATTTATGTGAAGAGACGTTTCCATGCTTGACCACAAGCCCTGGAAATTTCTTCCCTGTGTGACTGCTCCCCAGCCTCTCAGGCTGGCATCCGTGGTCACCAGGACCCAATCCTGAATGCCGAATCTGCGGCCCTCTAGTAGATGAGCACTCTGTAACCCCCACAGGAGAGACACCCTTGTCCGTGGAGACAGGGTTATCCGCCGATGCATTTGAAGATGCGATCCGGACCATTTGTCCAGCAGATCCCACTGAAAAGTTCTTGCGTGGAATCTGCCGAATGGAATCGCTTCGTAAGAAGCCACCATCTTTCCCAGGACCCTTGTGCATTGATGCACTGACACTTGGCCTGGTCTTAGGAGGTTCCTGACTAGGTCGGATAACTCCCTGGCTTTCTCCTCCGGGAGAAACACCTTTTTCTGTACTGTGTCCAGAATCATCCCTAGGAACAGCAGACGTGTCGTCGGAATCAGCTGCGATTTTGGAATATTTAGAATCCATCCGTGCTGTCGTAGTACTACTTGAGATAGTGCTACTCCGACCTCTAACTGTTCTCTGGACCTTGCCCTTATCAGGAGATCGTCCAAGTAAGGGATAAGTAAGACGCCTTTTCTTCGAAGAAGAATCATCATTTCGGCCATTACCTTGGTAAAGACCCGGGGTGCCGTGGACAATCCAAACGGCAGCATCTGAAACGGATAGTGACAGTTCTGTACCCTTGGTGAGAAGGGCAAATTGGGACATGGAGGTAAGCATCCTTGATGTCCAGAGACACCATATAGTCCCCTTCTTCCAGGTTCGCTATCACTGCTCTGAGTGACTCCATCTTGAACTTGAACCTTTTCATGTAAGTGTTCAAGGATTTCAGATTTAAAATAGGTCTCACCGAGCCGTCCGGCTTCGGTACCACAAACAGCGTGGAATAATACCCCTTTACCTGTTGTAGGAGGGGTACCTTGATTATCACCTGCTGGGAATACAGCTTGTGAATGGCTTCCAATACCGCCTCCCTGTCGGGGGGAGACGTTGGTAAAGCAGACTTCAGGAACCGGCGAGGGGGAGACGTCTCAAATTCCAATTTGTACCCCTGAGATACTACCTGCAGGATCCAGGGGTCCACTTGCGAGTGAGCCCACTGCGCGCTGAAATTCTTGAGACGGGCCCCCACCGTGCCTGAGTCCGCTTGTACGGCCCCAGCGTCATGCTGAGGACTTGGCAGAAGCGGGGGAGGGCTGCTGTTCGTGGGAAGAGGCTGTCTGCTGCAGTCTTTTTCCCCTTCCTCTGCCCCGGGGCAGATATGAGTGGCCTTTTGCCCGCTTGCCCTTATGGGGACGAAAGGACTGAGCCTGAAAAGACGGTATCTTTTTCTGCTGAGAGGTGACCTGGGGTAAAAAGGTGGATTTCCCAGCCGTTGCCGTGGCCACCAGGTCCGATAGACCGACCCCAAATAACTCCTCCCCTTTATACGGCAATACTTCCATATGCCGTTTGGAATCCGCATCACCTGACCACTGTCGCGTCCATAATCCTCTTCTGGCAGAAATGGACATCGCACTTACTCTTGATGCCAGAGTGCAAATATCCCTCTGTGCATCTCGCATATATAGAAATGCATCCTTTAAATGCTCTATAGTCAATAATATATTGTCCCTGTCCAGGGTATCAATATTTTCAGTCAGGGAATCCGACCAAGCCACCCCAGCACTGCACATCCAGGCTGAGGCGATTGCTGGTCGCAGTATAATACCAGTATGTGTGTATATACTTTTTAAGATATTTTCCAGCTTCCTATCAGCTGGTTCCTTGAGGGCGGCCGTATCAGGAGACGGTAACGCCACTTGTTTTGATAAGCGTGTGAGCGCCTTATCTACCCTAGGGGGTGTTTCCCAACGCGCCCTAACCTCTGGCGGGAAAGGGTATAATGCCAATAATTTTTTAGAAATTAGCAGTTTTTTATCGGGGGAAACCCACGCTTCATCACACACCTCATTTAATTCATCTGATTCAGGAAAAACTACGGGTAGTTTTTTCACACCCCACATAATACCCTTTTTTGTGGTACTTGTAGTATCAGAAATGTTCAAAACCTCCTTCATTGCCGTGATCATGTAACGTGTGGCCCTACTGGAAAATACGTTTGTTTTCTCACCGTCGACACTGGAGTCAGTGTCCGTGTCTGTGTCGACCACCTGAGGTAACGGGCGCTTTAGAGCCCCTGACGGTGTTTGAGACGCCTGTACAGGTATTAACTGATTTGCCGGCTGTCTCATGTCGTCAACAGTCTTTTGTAAAGTGCTGACACTATCACGTAATTCTTTCCATAAGACCATCCAGTCAGGTGTCGACTCCCTAGGGGGTGACATCACTAACACAGGCAATTGCTCCGCCTCCACACCATTTTCCTCCTCATACATGTCGACACAACGTACCGACACACAGCACACACACAGGGAATGCTCTGATAGAGGACAGGACCCCACTAGCCCTTTAGGGAGACAGAGGGAGAGTTTGCCAGCACACACCAGAGCGCTATATATATATATATATATATATATATATATATATATAGGGATAACCTTATATAAGTGTTTTTCCCTGATATAGCTGCTGTATATATTTATCTGCCAAATTAGTGCCCCCCCTCTCTTGTTTTACCCTGTTTCTGTAGTGCAGGACTGCAGGGGAGAGTCAGGGAGCCTTCCTCCAACGGAGCTGTGAGGAAAAAATGGCGCCAGTGTGCTGAGGAGATAGGCTCCGCCCCCTTCTCGGCGGCCTTTCTCCCGCTTTAAGGAAAAATTGGCAGGGGTTAAATGCATCCATATAGCCCAGGAGCTATATGTGATGTATTTTTTTTGCCAAATAAGGTGTTTTTATTGCGTCTCAGGGCGCCCCCCCCCAGCGCCCTGCACCCTCAGTGACCGGAGTGTGAAGTGTGCTGAGAGCAATGGCGCACAGCTGCGGTGCTGTGCGCTACCTTATTGAAGACAGGACGTCTTCTGCCGCCGATTTTCCGGACCTCTTCAGTCTTCTGGCTCTGTAAGGGGGCCGGCGGCGCGGCTCTGGGACCCATCCATGGCTGGGCCTGTGATCGTCCCTCTGGAGCTAATGTCCAGTAGCCTAAGAAGCCCAATCCACTCTGCACGCAGGTGAGTTCGCTTCTTCTCCCCTTAGTCCTCGATGCAGTGAGCCTGTTGCCAGCAGGTCTCACTGAAAATAAAAAACCTACTTTAAACTTTTACTCTAAGCAGCTCAGGAGAGCCCCTTAGTATGCACCCTTCTCGTTCGGGCACAAAAATCTAACTGAGGCTTGGAGGAGGGTCATAGGGGGAGGAGCCAGTGCACACCAGGTAGTCCTAAAGCTTTTACTTTTGTGCCCAGTCTCCTGCGGAGCCGCTATTCCCCATGGTCCTTTCGGAGTCCCCAGCATCCACTAGGACGTCAGAGAAATTATATTATATTATATTATATATATATATATTTTTTTTTTTTTTCTTCTTTTAAACAGTCACCAATTTAAACAACCTTTCCTGAACAAATGTGACATTTAAGCGTCTTTGTAGCCTACATATTTTGTGTGCTTTCCCTGTGTAGTTTTATGAAGATTATATTAATAAGATGTTATTATGTAACAAATTCTACCAAAAACTAAAAACTGTGGTTTGGGTGGAGTTTGAGACGTAAAACTTAAATGGGACATTTCAGTCACATGCTTAGCGGCGCCTCTCACCTCAGCATGTGGCTCACCCATGACGCCTGCAGTCATTGCAGCGAGATGTCCTCGCTGGCGCCAACGTGCTGCTAGTGGAGAACACAGTGCCTGTATGAAAGACGTCTGCCTCAGCAAGCGAGGGTAGAGTACCTGCCGCACAGCTGCAGACATCCGGATTCACGCAGCTAAACACAGCGTATTAAGACGTTATCAGTGCGATAATAAAAGGGTGTCCAAAACAACTGAATTGCAACATTGGGCACCCATTAATTATTGCACATGATAAAACAAAAGAATTCCGCCCTAAGTTTCTATGATAACATTAAACACGAATGTTAAAAACACACACACATATTATATTATATATATATATATATATATATATATATATATATACACACACACACACAAACCAAGAACTACAGCTTGCAGCCTGGATTGTTAATAATGTAAACACTGCAGCAATGTGAACTCTGACACACAAAATGACTCCATATATACAAAGTGCGATAAGTGCGTCATACCTCACTAATAATCCCCGGGGTGTAATGAATGCATGTGCCCCCAAACAGCTTCCTTCCCTGTGTGTAGCTTCAGCAGATGCCCCATAAATGTGTATCATCCCTTCAGCGAGGACACGCTGGCTGCATTATAATGTCACTGCGCTACTGTAACATCGTATCGCTGAAGGGTCCCGATTGATTCTATTGGGACTGTTGAAAAAGGGCTTCTCAGCCTACTCAGAATGTGGCTAGGGCTTAGCTAGTACCAAAATATTTAAGATGTTGGAAGAGCGAAATTTTATAATAAAATAAATAAATATTATATATATATATATATATATATATATATATATATATATATATATATATATATATATATATATATATATATATACACACACACACACACACACACACAAATATAAAATTCACGCATGCAAACAAACCCCTCCGCACAGCTAAACCTACATGGGTGGTTTGCAATGCACCCCAGATACTACATAGTTAAACAAAAGTAAAAGCTGCACGATATACACCTTCTCCAGGGCTGAGCTATACCTCTGGGAGTAACACTGCAGACTATTGCACTTTCTGTACTGCGCGTTCCTCCCATAGGGTCAGGTGCACGATATACACCTTCTCCAGGGCTGAGCTATACCTCTGGGAGTAACACTGCAGACTATTGCACTTTCTGTACTGCGAGTTCCTCCCATAGGGCCAGGTGCACGATATACACCTTCTCCAGGGCTGAGCTATACCTCCTCTGGGAGTAACACTGCAGACTATTGCACTTTCTGTACTGCGCGTTCCTCCCATAGGGCCAGGTGCACGATATACACCTTCTCCAGGGCTGAGCTATACCTCCTCTGGGAGTAACACTGCAGACTATTGCACTTTCTGTACTGCAAGTTCCTCCCATAGGGCCAGGTGCACGATATACACCTTCTCCAGGGCTGAGCTATACCTCTCTGGGAGTAACACTGCAGACTATTGCACTTTCTGTACTGCAAGTTCCTCCCATAGGGCCAGGTGCACGATATACACCTTCTCCAGTGCTGAGCTATACCTCTCTGGGAGTAACACTGCAGACTATTGCACTTTCTGTACTGCAAGTTCCTCCCATAGGGCCAGGTGCACGATATACACCTTCTCCAGGGCTGAGCTATACCTCTGGGAGTAACACTGCAGACTATTGCACTTTCTGTACTGCGAGTTCCTCCCATAGGGCCAGGTGCACGATATACACCTTCTCCAGGGCTGAGCTATACCTCCTCTGGGAGTAACACTGCAGACTATTGCGCTTTCTGTACTGCGAGTTTCTCACATCGGGCCAGGTGCACGATATACACCTTCTCCAGGGCTGAGCTATACTTCTGGGAGTAACACTGCAGACTATTGCACTTTCTGTACTGCGAGTTCCTCCCATAGGGTCAGATGCAGGACACAGAGAGCATGCAGTAAGCAGTCGCACATACGTACAATCTGTCACCCCCAAATTTTCCATGGGAACCTCTGTACCAACAGAAACGTTCTCTGTAAGTGCACATTACATAAATGCCTGACGTTATTAGCAGGGCCCGGCAAGGCGCAGTGATTACAGCGGGGCAGACTGCTCATACAGCCACAACCTATAACTGGGGAGGGTGAAACAAGGATCCATGTACACAAATAGAACTGCTCCACGTTATTATGCCAAAAGCCAGTTCACAAGGACACAATCATCACCCCGCACAGATTACAGGTCATGCCGGGGGAGAGGTCACCGCTAATCTGCCGCCGGCTGCAACCGAAAACTAATTCCGCAATGGGTCTGCCCCAGCTAAATGCAACAGACAAAATATGAAGGGGGGAGGAGGGGGTGTATAGGACAATATAAAGGTTCAGTGACAGCCAGAAAATGGACATGTATGGAATACTTTGAAAAGGCAGTATTACATAATTATTTAAAAACAAAAACCGTGTGATTCATTTGATACCCAACTACAGCCGGCACGGCTGTCGTAATCATAAATATTTAGCGCAGTTTAACGCAACAAGCCAGAACAGCGGCTATGGAACTTTGCTGCAGAGATAGGAAACGCGGTTACTGGGACCAGACTCGCCAAGTTACAGCGTCCTAGCAAAGGCTGTTTCACGGACAGTCAGTACCAGTAACGCCGACATACTGTACAGGGGAAGTGCTACAGGACAGGGAGGAAATACAACGCTCAACCGACTGCAACATACGCAACCCCAAACCCCCCCCCCATCTTTGTGTCACCATATGGGACTCTATTAACACAGGACTCACTACAATCCCCAGTAGGTGGCTTTCCCCAAACACTCACCAATACTGCATACATAAAAATACAAAAAAATTAAAAACTTTGAAGATAATTTTTCACTTTTTTTGTGCTAAACATTTGTAAGAAACAGCTGAAAATGAAATGAGAAGAAGGATTTCTGCACGATTACGCAGCAAGCCCGGCACTACCAAACGCAACCGGCTGAACAGACGTGACTCTGCAATTGCTAATAAAAGAAAAAGAAAGTCAGCTAAACAATTGAATCCAAAAAATAAACCTGAAAGCAGTTTTCTAAAGTCTCTCTGTCCTGACAGAGCAATGTGCTATGAAAAGATGCCGCGGTAACGCAGGGAAGCACCAGGCGGTAAATTTACCAAGTGGTGGACTTGCAGGCTGATGCTTCTCAGCGCGTTTGACCCCGCAATTTAAGATTGATATTAAACGATTTGTTTTGCTCAAAATATGAGGCCTGCTATAGATGTCAGGGTCAAACCCTCGGAGAAGTATCCGTGTGCAAAAACCTCTGCTTAGTAAATGCACCTCTAAGGGAGGAATTCAATTCCATGGATCCAAGCAGGGATCGCGTCCTGTCCGCATCTCAGTTTTTCCATCACATCCCATAGAAATGCCAGGGAAAACTTGTGATGTTGGCACTAGTGTAAGTGCCCGATATGTATGCAGTGCTGAGGTGATGTCTGGCAGTACATCACACTGAATTGAATTCCCCCTAAGACGGTTACATATAGGGAAAGACTGCATTTTCAGAGGGCTTGTTCTATGAAGACCTGTGTGAAATGAATGATATACTACAGATACACACACAAAGGCTGCTCACACAATGTACTGTATGTGTGATGTCATCATATGACATGGCAAGCTACAGATAGATGACCAATCGGATAAAAGAAGTAGCAGCCACAACCCCCTTGGTATGCAATTAGTCTGTACCCAACATATACATCCCCAGTATGATTTGCTGGCGCATGGGATCCCGGCGGTCGTAATACCGACGCTGGGACCACAATTTTTTAGAAGCCGAGGGAGGTGAGTAAGGGGTGCTCCCCCTTCTCCGCAACCCCATTAACCCTCCCCCCTTGTTGCCTAACCTCCCCCCTTGTTGCCTAACCCTAACCCCCCCCCCCCTTGTTGCCTAACCCTAACCCCCCCCCCCCTTGTTGCCTAATCCTAACCTCCCCCCCTTGTTGCCTAAACCTAACCTCCCCCCCTTGTTGCCTAACCCTCCCCCTTGTTGCCTAACCCTAACCCCCCCCCCTTGTTGCCTAACCCCCCCCTTGTTGCCTACCCCTAACCTCCCCCCCTTCTTGCCTAACCCCCTCCCATAGGAGCCTAAACCTAATCGTCTGCCCCCGATGCCTAAACCTAAACCTCCCTCCCCGCTGCCTAAACCTAACCCCCCCTCCCGGGACGCAGCCTAACCCTGTGACGCTTAAATCTAACCTAAAAACGGGAAACGAGTGGCATCGACCCCACTTCCCGTTTACACAGCACAGCGACTCATGTTAAACACAAAGCTCCATAGGGACCTAAGGACACTAGGGGGCGCAGGCAGTGCCACAAGGTGACTGATTACCACTGACAGGGTTCAACCACTGGGAGATCTATTGCCGCCTTTATGGGTCTGGGACTCCAGGTCGACACCATAAAGGTCGACACACCTTAGGTCGATACCTGAAATAGGTCGACATGGACAAAAGGCTGACATACAGTTTTTATTTTTTTTGGCGTCGTATTCTTCGTAGAGTGACCGGGTACCCCAATTAGTGCACCGCGTCCCCTCGCATGGCTCGTTTCGCTCCACTCGGCACATGTTACCATTCCCAATCGTAGTCCACGTGGATCGTAAAGTATGAAAAAGTAAAAAAAAAAAAAATGGGAAAAAAAGTGAAAAACTCATGTTGACCTTTTTCCATGTCGAGCTATTGCAGGTGTCGACCTTTTTGGTGTCCACCTACAGTCTGGATACCCCCGGGTATACAGTTACATTGAGGGCATAAGAACACTGCAATGAAGGTGCTAGGCAGATGTTGACGTAGTAAAGCAAACACATAAAAAAAAAAAAAAGACAATTTTTGATGCTATTGGAAACAGAAACGGTCAGTTGTGGTTACAGGGAAGAGACTTTGCCGTCCCATCTGATTAGTTATGGCACACCCTATAACGGTCGCTGTAGTATACACTGAGCTCGGGCTGCATACGGCCACTCTGTATATAACCCTGCTGAATAATGATCACACATAGGGGGTCATTCCGACCCGATCGCTCACTGCAGTTAGTCGCAGCGATCGGGTCGGAACTGCGCATTCGCTGTGGCCAGTTGCAGCGACAATGAACTGCCGGCCAGCTGCAGGAGCTGCGCTGGCCGGGAGTTACTCCTCCAATACAAAGGCATCGCCGCTGTGCAATGCTTTTGTATTTGTGCGCAGGGGCGGGGGGCCGGACTGACATGCGGGGTGGACTAGCCCTGTGCTGGGCGTGCCCTCACATGTCAGGGAAGATGATCGTAGCTGTGCTAAATTTAGCACAGCTACGATTAACTCGGAATGACCCCCACAATGCAGCTATTGTGCTTTACCTGCAGACAGGATTAATCTACAGCAAGTGCAAGCTTTTTAACACTGGATGATGCACCAAATATAGGAAGGAAGATAGACAGAATTTTTTTTATTTATAATTTTTTTTTGCATTATGTAGAGCTTTTAATTAATAAAAACAATGATAAAGGCCATCAAGGATTACTGCAGTACCAGCTAGCAGCCTGTAGATGGTGCTACCCTGCGTTATGGAGGCACCAAAGCCTAAACATAGTCCTGACATCCACAGGCATGGTCAGATCTTCATCAGGCTGTTGATCTCAGTGCGTCACATTTACCAGCACCAGGAAACGTCACCACATTCCATAGGGAGATAGAGGCTGACTCTATTGTAACAGTCATTCATGTTGGATTATTACAATACTGTGTTACTGGCAAGCCATGAGGAAATAAACCATGTAACATACGCCAGTGTGACCACTCTAATAAGATGAGTACCAGGCGACCTGCGAGCTCGATAAATATCAATGTACTTAAAGACAAGGGTAGACACTTAGAGGTCGGAGTGTGGCGCTGCCAGTGTGACGCCAAACATAAAACCATCCGGCACACAGGAACCATGGGCCAGATTCCGATTTGTACACAGATGCAATTTTTCAGCCTACGGACTTGTGAACTTTTGCAAGTGAAACAGCCGCCCGGAAAAAGAGCCATCGCAACCACACACGCAGCATCAACGCAAAAACGAGGAACATCGGGTGAACACTAGAGTGATACTGTGGCGATTTGATGTCTCGTAACATCAAATCACCTACATCATGTGTGTACGCACAATTGCGCGCTCCCGCAGGTCGTTAGCAACGTATTTTGGTCGGCCCTGCTGCGCAGTTAACCGAAAGAGATTGATAACTATATAGTCCACGTCGTCTTGTGTGTAGGACCAACCAGACGTCCAGACGATATTCGGTTTGATTTGACCTCTGGAGAGGTCACCTCCTCGCCAGTGTGGTACGGGAGAAACGATAAATACTTCGGCAAGATCGTACAGTGTGTATTCTCGATATCGGCTGTTCTGGGCTCAAGGGAAATCGTGTAATGTACAAATATTCGCTTATACGCGCACATTGCAGGCAGACACAAAGGAGCCAGCAACACACAGAATGCAACTAACGATAAGCTTTTTGCGGAATTTAATGTAACACGGCTTGGAAAATAAAGGCTTCACCCTTGTTCTACGCTGTATTCCACATAGTGTTATGTGAATATCTATTCTTGGAATGCCAGACAGAGGATTATGCAAAATTCAGATCTTGGAAACAAACTTAGTGGACGGAAAAATTCCACGGAGGTTTGGAACAAAAAATGCAGCAACATCTTACATAAGAGCCAGGAGCATGGCGAGGGGTGAAGCCGGGAGTCAGAGCAACATTCACACGCCGTCTTCTTCCATCGAGAAATATCGTTTGGGCCACAATATCCATAGGATCGTTATAATGCAGAAAACGCACAAGTTCTTGACATGGCCTGGCTGCTGAATCATAGGGACATATAAGGGGTACGTGGAAATAGAAAATAAGCAGCACGTGATTTTGCAGAACCACACGCTAGGAACATGGCTACGGGTATCTAGGCTCTCTCATGTCCGGCTTAGGCACAAGCCTCCACTTCTGCGGTCCTATTACCTGGGTATCGGACATGCAGCAGGTATTATTTACTACATGTGTTACTTTTACCAGTGTCCGTCCCATCTTCCATTATTGACCCAGCGGCTCATTTTTCGACTTGAAACCTTTGCCATCTAAGACGGCCTCGCCTGGTAATTTTGTGATTTGCTCCGGGGTTCCTTCCCAGCGGTTGGCAAACAGAGCTTAACTGGGAGCTGCATACTGTGGGAGTCCCTTGGCCACTACTCTCTGTGACGGCATATTCACGTCATGTTCCGGTCTTACCTAAACGCTAGTTCGGTGCGGTTCTCTGAGGCCTATTAGTGTGGTCAGGAGATGCCACACACCGGACAATATTGCTAATAGTCTGCCCACTGCTTCCAACAGCTAAGATCACATATTGTCCCGTTACAGGCACAAATCCACAAAATGCAGAATAAAAAGGTATCCGTGTGTGTATAGTACAGAACATGCTTAGTATGCAGCTGTAAGTAGCAGCCACACACATTATATATATATATGTGTTCACTCTAGGCTGTTTTAGCAGGGCGCGGCGCCCTGCCCGCACGCCCCCAACAGTGACGGCGCCGGCCGCCCCCGTCTGTGGACTGAACCGTCCACTTGCATTACGTGCAAGTGGGCATGCCCCCTATTTGCATAGCCACGCCCCCTTTTGGCAGACCCGCGCCCTGCCCGTCCGCTAGTGAACACTAATACACACACACACACACACACTAGAATACAAACCCACTGACTGCCTGGATGTGACGGGTGACATTACTACAGTACGCACATTATTTTCCTTATTCAGGTCACTAAACGCCATGAAGTCACCCCTGTGCGCAGCACCCTGCTCGTCACCCTCTACTACAACCCCTGTGTGACATGCCATGCAGCAATGACCCTCCTTCATCTATGTATTATTTGACTATACAAAGGCAAGCCTCCATCATTACCCCATGCTGACACAATACACGTCTCTACAGTGGGAAACTGTATCACACAGCGCTTACTATGCCCTCTATGTACTATTACCAGCCCCAGTCTATTTACTGACTGGCAGCACATACAAGTCTCCAGCATGTAACCCCATCCAGGTCTGTGCTGCCACACTCACCGCAGAGTAACTCAACACTTCTCCTGTGCTGTGTAACATGCATGACGCCTATATAGCAATGTACCTCTGTATACATATAGTGGCATATACCAGCACAGCACCCCATACACTGGATACATCCCAGCACAGCACCCCATACACTGGATACATCCCAGCACAGCACCCCATACACTGGATACATCCCAGCACAGCCCCCCATACACTGGATACATCCCAGCACAGCCCCCCATACACTGGATACATCCCAGCACAGCCCCCCATACACTGGATACATCCCAGCACAGCCCCCCATACACTGGGCACACACCAGCACTGCCCCCCATACACTGGGCACATACCAGCACAGCCCCCCATACACTGGGCACATCCCAGCACAGCCCCCCATACACTGGGCACATCCCAGCACTGCCCCCATACACTGGGCACATCCCAGCACTGCCCCCATACACTGGGCACATCCCAGCACAGCCCCCCATACACTGGGCACATCCCAGCACAGCCCCCCATACACTGGGCACATCCCAGCACAGCCCCCCATACACTGGGCACATCCCAGCACAGCCCCCCATACACTGGGCACATCCCAGCACAGCCCCCCATACACTGGGCACATCCCAGCACAGCCCCCCATACACTGGGCACATCCCAGCACAGCCCCCCATACACTGGGCACATCCCAGCACAGCCCCCCATACACTGGGCACATCCCAGCACAGCCCCCCATACACTGGGCACATCCCAGCACAGCCCCCCATACACTGGGCACATCCCAGCACAGCCCCCCATACACTGGGCACATGCCAGCACTGCCCCCCATACACTGGGCACATGCCAGCACTGCCCCCCATACACTGGGCACATGCCAGCACTGCCCCCCATACACTGGGCACATGCCAGCACTGCCCCCCATACACTGGGCACATGCCAGCACTGCCCCCCATACACTGGGCACATGCCAGCACTGCCCCCCATACACTGGGCACATGCCAGCACTGCCCCCCATACACTGGGCACATACCAGCACTGCCCCCCTTACACTGGGCACATGCCAGCACTGCCCCCCATACACTGGGCACATACCAGCACTGCCCCCCATACACTGGGCACATACCAGCACAGCCACCCATACACTGGGCACATACCAGCACTGCCCCCCATACACTGGGCACATACCAGCACTGCCCCCCATACACTGGGCACATACCAGCACTGCCCCCCATACACTGGGCACATGCCAGCACTGCCCCCCATACACTGGGCACATGCCAGCACTGCCCCCCATACACTGGGCACATGCCAGCACTGCCCCCCATACACTGGGCACATGCCAGCACTGCCCCCCATACACTGGGCACATGCCAGCACTGCCCCCCATACACTGGGCACATGCCAGCACTGCCCCCCATACACTGGGCACATGCCAGCACTGCCCCCCATACACTGGGCACATACCAGCACTGCCCCCCATACACTGGGCACATACCAGCACAGCCACCCATACACTGGGCACATACCAGCACTGCCCCCCATACACTGGGCACATACCAGCACTGCCCCCCATACACTGGGCACATACCAGCACTGCCCCCCATACACTGGGCACATGCCAGCACTGCCCCCCATACACTGGGCACATGCCAGCACTGCCCCCCATACACTGGGCACATGCCAGCACTGCCCCCCATACACTGGGCACATGCCAGCACTGCCCCCCATACACTGGGCACATGCCAGCACTGCCCCCCATACACTGGGCACATGCCAGCACTGCCCCCCATACACTGGGCACATACCAGCACTGCCCCCCATATACTGGGCACATGCCAGCACTGCCCCCCATACACTGGGCACATGCCAGCACTGCCCCCCATACACTGGGCACATACCAGCACTGCCCCCCTTACACTGGGCACATGCCAGCACTGCCCCCCATACACTGGGCACATACCAGCACTGCCCCCCATACACTGGGCACATGCCAGCACTGCCCCCCATACACTGGGCACATACCAGCACTGCCCCCCATATACTGGGCACATGCCAGCACTGCCCCCCATACACTGGGCACATACCAGCACTGCCCCCCTTACACTGGGCACATGCCAGCACTGCCCCCCATACACTGGGCACATACCAGCACCGCCCCCCATACACTGGGCACATACCAGCCTTACCACCAGAGGCCACATGAGCCCCAGCACAGTGACTGCAGTGACCGGGGATGAAGCACAGATGCAGGGACCAGGTAATATGGTTGATAATATGGCACACACATGCCACCCTGCCATACTGTACACAACGACGTGCCCGCCAATACGATGCGTGGAGACAGGCGGGTACAGGGGCGCCGTGCTATGCCCGGGCTGTGGGCACAGCCGGGGGTCCTCACCTGTTGGTCGCACTGCGGGCAGGACTTGGTGGCCATTTTCACTTTCCTGGCTCTGGCGGCGGCAGCGGCGGCGGCCAGGGACATGCTCGCCCCCGGGGCCCCTCTCTCCCTCTCTCTCCGCCTGTCGGCTGGCGGGGGCGGCAGCGCGCACTCCGGCGTGAACGTATCGCAGCAAGACGCAGGCAAGCGCGCCCCCGTGCACACTGCTGAGGGAGAGCGCGAGCTGCTTCCCAGCCAATCACAGCCTCCTCTTGGGGGGGAGAGAGGGGGGCGTGTCTGTATGTTAACAATACATATACACACACCTCATACACACACACACACACACTGTAATAATCTCCACACAATAAGGAAAATGTGATAACACTCTTGGGAAAACAACCTCATGTTGCATAACAATAAAAAAAATACAGATAAATGCATGAGGTCTATCCTGGGTGTCACAGGGCTCATTGTATATGTGCAGCTTCAAATATTTATCATTCCCCGAATGTATGACTGAGGGCCCGCACCAGAAAGCGCTGCATTCCCCATAGGTTTCTATGGGGGACATTTACTAAGCAGTGATAAGAGCAGAGAAGTGAGTCAGTAGAGAAGTTGCCCATGGCAACCAATCAGCACTGAAGTAACATCTATAATTTGCATACTATAAAATGATACAGAGCTGCTGATTGGTTGATGGGGCAATTTCTCCACTGGCTCACTTCTCCGCTCTTATCACTGCTTAGTAAATGTTCCCCTAAGAGTGATGTGATACTGCCAGATTTACCAGGAATGCAAAGCATTCCAGAGCGTGGCCCCTGCAGCTACCGCCATCTGAAGATGTCGTTGTGCTGGTGTAGCCTACGGGCTACACATCGCAAACTTAGTCGGGAGAAGGTTCTCCCGGAACCCTCCCCAGCAATGGTCGCCGTGCATGCGTGGTCAGTGGACTCCGTTCGCCACAATGAACACATCACAGAAATTAATAATATATCCCGCCGTAAATAATGGCAGCCTGCAATGCGATTCTGGACGCTAATATCGGGCCGAGATCTCGCTGCAAATGCAATCCTTGATAAATGGGTCCCACAGTTTGATAATCATCTGCTCCTGCTTTTCCAGCTGTGTCCTCACTGGTTGTCCATGTGCCATATGGTCATGGCCGTCTTTTCGTATGGGCTCAATGGACTCTTGCCCAAGGGCCCCAGGAGTATAAGGGTCCTATGTTGATAGCTGAGGGTCCCCTCTTTCCAGGGGTACCAGATTTTTTAAAATCGGCCCTGGGGAACCGGAGATATCCGACTTGAAAGCAGTGGTCCCCATCCAAGCCTGTTAAATGCTCTTCCCAGCCAGATATCTCGGGTTCTATCTGACTTAGAGTTTTTCTGAGGGTATAATCCTAAAGCTGGGACTCTTCCCTTTTGGTGGACACTGGCAGCTTGTCTCTACTATGCCGAGAACCAGATATATCAGCCTTTAAGTCCCTGCTCCAACTCCACACGCCTGATATGCAGTTTTATATTTTCATTGGTGAATTGCTCTGGCTCCTGAACTCTGACCCCCAAGTCCCCAGAACCTTCTGAAAGGTGGGACTCTCTAGTCTGTTATCCAATTCAAAGCTAAGAAATACATTTTCAGGAACTTGAGATATCTGGAGTCAAGCAAGATGCCCTCCCACCGGAAATTGATAAATATTAAGCCCACTACACCGTCCACCCCTCCCCTACGTATTAAACACCCCCTACCACCCAGGAAGTTATGTACCAGGGAATCTTCATTCAGCCCAATGCCCCCTTCTACAGTTTAGCCCCATCTGTACAGTAAAGGAGTAATTAGCAGAAATTACTGCTCCAGGTCCTACATGCTGAGTGGAAGATAGAACACCCCCTACTGCCCGCGGGACATCAAAGCAGCCACTGATAGCACCCCCCACCCCTACCACTGGAGGATGGGTAGGGGGCCCAGTGCATTGCTGTGCCCAGGGGCCTACACTGCTGTTAAGACGGCCCTGCATATGGTGCAAGATACTCACAGCAACAGACACTCCAAAGGCAGTAACGTACTACACTTTTCTTTACATTTTGGGGGGAACTCAAATGTTATCGCCCCCGATCTCCTGTCTAAAGTTCAGGAGATCGCTGGGGGCAATATTAATTCGATGCCCCCTATCACTCTGATCGTGCCCATTAGTGTCGGGTTTAGCTGCGTAAAGCCTAAACTAATGGACGCGATTGGGAAAAGTACCATTTGGGATCACTTTTCACACATTTCAGCTCCCCACCCCCGGCGAGGTGAACTGAAATGTAGACGCCGGTAGACGATCGCGCCCGAACTGAGCTATATTTGAATATCTCCGTTGGGTGCCAAATAGTGGCTGCCGGCATCAAAAAGATTGGAATCTTGCCCTTTGTGTCTTCACATGACAAACTCTGCAAGAAGTCGCTCACAGTGCTCTAGCGAGGCTGGCCCGTGACTTTAACCGCACAGGAACTGGTTTTACACTCACACAAAGTCGCACATGAAACACAACGGCGTGAGGAAAAGCCGCGCCCATTCGCATCAGAGAGATTTTTACACAGACTCAGTCACACACAATGTAAAATGTCGCACACCCCTATCATCAGTGTACACTAGCAATGCTGTTTAGCCACTTCTATTTGTTTTAATTAAGAGAATTAAGGTTACAGTGGGCCGGATGAGAAATTCCTGGACGTGTAATAATGACCAAGTCCACCTGGCACCTCTCTTTCTCGCCGGCCAGACACCACATCGCAGCTGCTCTGTCTAGACGCCTGGGTGTTCCCTCCGCCCTCCAAGAAACAAAATGCATGTTTAACACAATGGGAATTGTAAACACCTTTACCCTGATCCTGTTAGTTTGTGTACATCCAATTAGCCATTATTTCAGGACACAAAGGTCATATCTCATGCAGATATCGGTGAGGACAGGGAGATTCTGTGGCCTTCTGAGCTTTGCGGCAGGGAAGCCCCTACAGAGGGTGGACACAGAAACCTACTACAGTTAACAAGAAGAACATTGATCAAAGCTGATGCATCTGTAGCAGGTCTGACCGCTAGATTTAAAAGAACAATAATATTAAATACAAAACACACCTAGTTTAGTATTAAATATTGCCCCATTTCAATTCAGAAGCTGAAAGCACTTTAGATTCAGTGGCTTTGAAAACCCCACGTATCAGAAACATTAACATGCAGGGGCTGCAAACCCTTGATTTATTGTTATTGGTCCTTTATCTAATCTGCCATTAATGCTGGGTGCATACCTTTCCGACAGTGTGACCCAGCAATATTATTTAATGATACATTGGATTCACCGTGCACACTGCCTGCAGGGCAGCCGTCAGGGGGGGACTATGGGGACTGGTGTCCCGGAGTCTTACAGAGAGGGGGGCCCATCCCTGGCTCCTACCGCCAATACCTGGAGAGCTGCACCAGTCTGTTAATCAACAGAAGTCTGATGCGCAAGGAGGACGTCTTAAAACAAGCCTTCCCTGCGCATCAGCGCTCTGCAAACCGTTCCTCTAGGTCTGCAACACTCCACCTATATGTAACATCACAATGTATGACATCACATAGGCGTGAAGCAGTGCGGCAGAATCTGTTTTTTTTTAGGGGGGGGGGGGGGGAACGTGGTAGGGCCCTGTCTATTTTGTCACTCCTGGGTCCCACAGTTTCTGATGGCAGCCCTGACTGCATGTCCGCTGTACGACAGCGTAATGTATCGTTACATGCTGCATGTAACTACACCACTTCGTCCATGATGGAATCACCCCATTGGGTGTGCAGCACATCCAATGGGACGATTCAGTGAGCGATGGCTGGGATCAGGATTACACACTATACAATGTGTACGATATATCGATCCGTATACAATGTGTAATATATATCGATCCGATACGCATCAGTGCGATATATTGGCCAACAGATTGCACACTGTGTTCCCCACTTTAGAAGGTAGATCTTTGATTTGCAGTTATTAATAATCCTATTCCTGAGTATTTAGGAAAACTCAGGGGGAGATGTATCAAACCAAGGGGTCTATTTAGTAAGCAACAAAAGAGGATTTCTCCTGCATTCTAGCAACATTGCATCTCATATTTAAGGGGGGTACACACTAGGCGATTTTAGCCTAAAAAGTTAACGTTAACAAAACAAATGTCGCTATCATTTATTTTTAGGCTTATATTGTCCAGTGTGTATGGGGACAATATTGGTGGTCGATAAACGATGCGCGCTCCTGCATGCCGTTCAGCGATCAACAATATTGAGCTGACATGCAACTCAACCCGTCAACGTCGTTGAATGATAACATTCAGTGTGTACGCACTGTATCGTTCAACGTTATAGTCATCCATCACCGGCAATTCCCCGTCGCCTTGTGTGTACCCGGCTTTAGTATGGCGAAAACTGAGGAGAAATGACTGATTTCTCTGACTTTGCATTTGTCTGTGACTCTGTGCACATTCCTGCAGCTCCCTATAGGAATCACTGGGGCTATGTACAAAAGTTATATATATCTGAGAAAAGCAAAGCCTACATCCCACAACCTGTCCATCTGATGACGGCCATCATCAGGAGGCACCTTGTTCCATACATCGGTGCCTCCACGTAGAAGTGAGGTATGAAAAGTAGTACTAAGTGGCGGCTTGACGCGGAAATGTAAAACTGCTATGGTATTAGAAGCGAAACGCGCCATGCATTGCTTACAATACTATTGCTGATTTAAATTTCCAGATTAAACATGGCGGCTTGCTTAGTAATTTACCCCAAACAGTTGCTAAAGGGTAAATTTCACAGAGTTCGGGTTAGGTTAGCATTGCAATTCCTTTATTTCCAAACCCCAATAATACTTTAACAGTGCAGGTATTTTAATAACACCGTTTTTCAGCATTTTCAGTGTTATCATTAATAGGGCATTTTTTTGGGAGATGTTACTGTCATTTCAGAAACATGTCAGTAAGGACAGTTTTAAGGACAGGGGTCCCTGGCACTGTATATTACTGACACAATAGTGCACTGGGCACATAATACACACATTGCATCAGTGACAGCACAGCATTGTTATCCTGTCCCTGCTGCCAATTGGACCTCCCGCCATTTAACCAATGCGGCGCTGCATGCCGGGAGTTGTAGTTCTCAGTTCTCCAGTGCGCTATCCGTTGCGGCTGTACCACGTGTCTGTACGGACTACATCTCCCAGAGTCCTCCCCGGCGGCGCACGCAGCTGGTACCCAGCCAGCCTGGGGATCCTGCTCTCTCTCCTATGCCCGGTGCAGTGGTGACATGAGGGGGTCAGTGAGACGCGTGCTGCGGGGTCTGGCAGGCCGGGCCCCATGGCCGCAGGGTCTCCGGGGAGCCCCAGAGGGGCCCCGGCCGTACAGCAGCAACGCCGCAGAGGCCCCGGTGGTCCGCACACGGGACAGGATCCTCACCCTGCAGTCCATGAACCCGCAGGTCCGGGCCGTGGAGTACGCGGTGCGGGGGCCCATCGTGCTGAAGGCCGGGGAGATAGAGAGGGAGCTGCAGCAGGTGAGTGCCCCATAGGCAGCCTGGGGGACTAGAAGTCGCAGCATGCTGTGATGGTGGGAAGAGTGTCTCGCTGGGACTGGTAATTTACTTGCAGCCGGAGAGCCATAGGCAGAGTTACGGGATAGATAGGAGGGAGGGTCCCAGGGGATGCATTGTGCCCAGCCCTGAGTGCCAGCATGCACAGGGACAGTAGTGCACAGGGGCATGGCACAGGCCAGTAGTAGTGCACAGGGACATGGCACAGGCCGGTAGTAGTGCACAGGGGCATGGCACAGGCCGGTAGTAGTGCACAGGGGCATGGCACAGGCCGGTAGTAGTGCACAGGGGCATGGCACAGGCCAGTAGTAGTGCACAGGGACATGGCACAGGCCAGTAGTGCACAGGGACATGGCACAGGCCAGTAGTGCACAGGGACATGGCACAGGCCAGTAGTGCACAGGGACATGGCACAGGCCAGTAGTGCACAGGGACATGGCACAGGCCAGTAGTGCACAGGGACATGGCACAGGCCAGTAGTGCACAGGGACATGGCACAGGCCAGTAGTGCACAGGGACATGGCACAGGCCAGTAGTGCACAGGGGCATGGCACAGGCCAGTAGTAGTGCACAGGGACATGACACAGGCCAGTAGTGCACAGGGGCATGGCACAGGCCAGTAGTAGTGCACAGGGACATGGCACAGGCCAGTAGTGCACAGGGACATGGCACAGGCCAGTAGTGCACAGGGACATGGCACAGGCCAGTAGTAGTGCACAGGGACATGGCACAGGCCAGTAGTAGTGCACAGGGACATGGCACAGGCCAGTAGTAGTGCGCAGGGACAGGGCACAGGCCAGTAGTAGTGCGCAGGGACATGGCACAGGCCAGTAGTAGTGCACAGGGACAGGTCACAGGCCAGCAGTAGTGCACAGGGACAGGGCACAGGCCAGCAGTAGTGCACAGGGACAGGGCACATGCCAGCAGTAGTGCACAGGGGCATGGCACAGGCCAGTAGTAGTGCACAGGGGCATGGCACAGGCCAGTAGTAGTGCACAGGGGCATGGCACAGGCCAGTAGTAGTGCACAGGGGCATGGCACAGGCCAGTAGTAGTGCACAGGGGCATGGCACAGGCCAGTAGTAGTGCACAGGGGCATGGCACAGGCCAGTAGTAGTGCACAGGGGCATGGCACAGGCCAGTAGTAGTGCACAGGGGCATGGCACAGGCCAGTAGTAGTGCACAGGGGCATGGCACAGGCCAGTAGTAGTGCACAGGGCGTCATTGGCCATTATGCTGCAGTCAGTGCAAGTTTTCACTGACAGACCAGGTGAAAATACATCTGCATTTTTGACTAGTAGTGATTGCATCAGCCTGCAGCTGCTCCCCTTCCCCCAGCTGTCATCCGCACCGTCCTTACAGTGCATTTCCCCCGGGAGGGTGGTATTTATTACATGGTCCTTACAGCCTTACAGTGCATTTCCCCCAGGAGGGTGGTATTTATTACATGGTCCTTACAGTGCATTTCCCCCCCCCCCCCCTTCCCCATCGGAAGGTGGTATTTATTACACCGTCCTTACAGTGCATTTCCCCTGGTCTTACGTTGCATTTTCCCCGGGAGGGTGGTATTTAAAACACTGTGTGAACATTCCATTTCCTCCGGGAGGGTGGTATTTACTACTTGGTGCTTACATTGCGTTTCCCCTGGAAAGGGTGATATTTATTACATGACCGTTAGGGCAACACGGACGGTGTAGTGGTTAGCATTACTGCCTCACAGCACTGAGGTCATGGGTTCCAGTCCCACCATGGCCCTAGCTGTGTGGAGTTTATATATTCTCCCCGTACTTGCGTGGGTTTCCTCCAGGTACTCCGGTTTCCTCCCACAATCCAAAAATATACTGGTAGGTTAATTGGATCCCAACACAAATTAACCCTAGTATGAATGTGTCTGTGTGTGCATGTGGTAGGGAATATAGAGTGTAAGCTCCACTGGAGCAGGGACTGATGTGAATGGCCAAATACTCTCTGTAAAGCGCTGCGGAATATGTGTGCGCTATATAAATAACTGGTAATAATAATAATGACCAAATTGCACCCTACTACTAGATTTCTGCTTACATTGTACTCCCCTAGTAGATGACCTTTCTCATTGCAGAGTGATGTGTCAGGTTTACATCACGTTCATTTAGTAAATGAGCACAAGATGCTCGATTTCCAGTAAACTGGTAGCGTTTAATGCTGGTAATACCCCAGTGCTGAGGGATCCCTCAGTATAAATTCATTGTAAGTATGCGCTTATGTAAGAAAAATAAAAGTAACTTGTAATTTTTGCTTTAAGTTCGTAAAAAGTCTTCAGATGTCCATTAATGTTAGATGGCTGTGCATTGCGCTGCGTTCAGCACACATTTACACGAGTTGGGTGCGTTGCATAGAAAACAAGTATATATGCAATTTTGAATTTGCAACCCAAAGTATACAATGTTTACCGCGAGAGGCGTTAGAAATAGGAAGATTCTGTGAAGAGCAGAATTGATGTGAGGGGGGGATCTGGGCAAAGTGAGTATTTCTGGAAATAATTCCTGATCCACAATAGACTCTTTGTACGGAATGCAGTTGCCACGGCAACATCTGAGCCCCCCCATCAGCGCTACTGACACCGGATACACATTCAAATTATCTTTGTATGGGTGATGTGAGGGGGGCAGCGTCTAAATATAGACCCCCTGACACATGCTGTATCTTCCAGCAGTAGGAGAAATTATCCTTCCCAGCGATACCAGGTTCTCACATGAATAATATTATGGACTATTTATTTATTTTATATTTTAGTTTTTTTTTTTTTTTTTTAAGCACACGGGTTTTCATGTGAAAACATGGTATGCAAACTGTAATGTAGTACAGAACTGGGTGTTTAATGTAACTCATAGTTAACAATTCCATTATATTTACCCAATATTTGTGTCTGGCCACATAGAGATGCGAAGTCCGCATATAGAAATTAGGTGCGTGGGACCTGATGACATCACTCGTGCCACGTAGCACAGTAAGGAACCAATGCACCAATCCTTATGCACCAACCAATTTTTATGCGCCTTGATGATGTCATCTTCATCATGTGGGCGGGACAATACGTGGGCGTGGTTTGCATAATCACGACATATCTGCAGGCCAGTGAGTGCTCTTCCAGGAGTCCGTAGTAGGGTGTCTCTTAATAATCGTGACGTTTCCTATTGCTCAGATGCATTTTGGTAGAAATCCCCTCCCCCAGTGACCAATAAAACTATCAGGAAGCAGAATTTCTCATTCAGCCACTAGGGGACACTGGGGTAGTTGATGACACTGGGGTATAGACGGTGGCTATAGGGAGCATGCACTTTTGCGGGTATCAGGCAACGGCATTGAAAACACAATGCATATGTATACATAGGATAGATTTAAATAAAGTGTCATCATTACTAGGTGTGATGTCATAAGTTGTGTGGTTTTTTTTTGTACTGTATATTATCTACCCAAAGCCTTATAATAGATCTGTTGTTCCCATTCTCCATAGGGGATCAAGAAACCATTTGATGAGGTCATCAAAGCGAACATCGGTGACGCCCACGCAATGGGACAGCAGCCAATCACTTTTCTCCGTCAGGTAACCGTCCGGCATTGTCTCTTGCCCATTGTATCTCATTGCGGCTGTGGGACTGCTTTGCACTCTTTCCCTGGAGTTTGCAGACTGTTTATGAGCTGATGCTTTTAAGTATAGTTGTGTGGATTAGGCCAAGCCCTTAGATAGAATCTATTAGGAAAATTACCAGGTCGGCGCTTAATACCAATTGGTGAACACAATGATAAAAATTAAACCAATTTAATGACAACAAATCACAAAAAACACATAAAAATAAATAAAATTATACATAAACAGGACCACAATATAATAATATAAAACTGAGGTTCCAGGAACCTCTAAATTAAGCAGTAAATTGAACCTTAATTGGGTATACTCAGAGGGCCGTCACAGTACCTATGTTAAAGGATAATTCTTTTTTAGCTGTTTAGCTACATGAAGTTTTCTTGCCAAGATGTAAAAAGGCACAACAGTACTTAGCACAATTGTGCATATAGGTGTCCTCACTTTATAATTTGTTTTCCAATTGGGAAAAGTTCATCACTTGCCAATTTTAGTGTGGACTGTGCAGAGGTAAGCAGTAAAGGGATAGCTGTTACTCACAAACTGGACGGTATTTTCTCTTGTTGTACCGCAATGGTACCGGCGTGCATAGCCGCTCTCGATCACCCTTAGCACGGGTGAGACATCCGTCAGCGGTAGGACTCGTCCGTGGCGTGAGTAGTTGGTAGCGTCAGCTAAACGACCGCTCTCTCCTCCGGCAAAGTGTGAGTATACCGGTACAGCGTGTTCCACTCTCAGTATTGGTGGAATGATGTTCACCAAATTCAGGTGTTCCCAGTGTGATCCGAGGGGCTAAATGAATCAGTCACGCTAGAAAGTGTAGCAATTACCGGCAATGGTTTTTGATAAGCTGCTGGGAGGACACACTTCAGTTCTTATTGGCAGTAGGTACTGGGGCTCCTTCTCTCTGTATCCTCTGTATATTATTATATTGTGGTCCTGTTTATGTATAATTTTATTTATTTTTATGTGTTTTTTGTGATTTGTTGTCATTAAATTGGTTTAATTTTTATCATTGTGTTCACCAATTGGTATTAAGCGCCGACCTGGTAATTTTCCTAATTGCTTTGTTTGTTGAGGAGGCCGGCTACCTCCTCACCAGGTGGCAGCTAATCCCAGGGTGCACACACACACAGGCCTGCCAGCGCCACCATTACCTCTTTTTCCTTTTTTTGCTCCTTAGATAGAATCTATCTTTAATTGTAAAACAAATTTTTGTCATGCTGTATTTGCAGGTTGTGGCGCTTTGTACTTATCCGGATCTCCTGGATAATCCACGTTTCCCACAGGACGCTAAAGAAAGAGCCAGCAGAATCCTGCAGTCCTGCGGAGGACAGAGCCTGGGTGCGTTGCCTCAATTTCTGGGCTATCACTGTTTCTATTACATTGTCATAATTGTTCTGCACATTGATCAGCGGGATCCGGTCTGAAGATCGACAGTGTCTAGGTCGACAATGTTTAGGTCGACCACTATAGGTCGACAGTCACTAGGTTGACATGGATGGAAGGTCGACAGGGTTTATAGGTCGACATGTGCTAGGTCGACAGGTCTAAAGGTCGACATGAGTTTTTTTAAAAAAAAAATTTGGGGGGGATTTTTTCATACTTAACGATCCACGTGGACTACGATTGGAACGGTAAAGTGTGCCGAGCGAAGCGAAGGCACCTTGCCCGAAGCATGGCGAGGGGACGCGGTGCACTAATTTGGGATCCCGGTCACTTTACGAAGAAAACGACACCAAAAAAAAAATCCTCATGTCGACCTTTAGACCTGTCGACCTAGCACATGTCGACATAGAAACCCTGTCGACCTTCCATCCATGTCGACCTAGTGACTGTCGACCTAAACATTGTCGACCTAGATACTGTCGATAAAACGAACCACACCCTGATCAGCAGTCGCAATGTTAGGGCCTAATTCAGATCTGATTGTTGGGCTGCCAATTTTGCTGTCCTGCGATCAGATAGTCGCCGCCTGCAGTGGGAGTGTAAATTCGCCGTGCAAGTGTGTAATCGCATGTGTAGCTGAGCTGCAAGAATCTACTTTGTGCAGTGTGTGCGCAGCCCAGGACTGACTCCTCCAGTGCGATGGGTCCGGAGCTGACGTCAGACACCCTCCCTAAAAACGCTTGGGCTCGCCTGCGTTTTCCAGAACACTCCCAGTAAACGCTCAGTAGCCACCCACATACGGCCTCTTCCTGTCAATCACCTTGTGAACGCCCGTGTGATCGGATTTTTCGCACCGTCGCTGACCGGCGTTGCCCGTTGTTGCTGTCCGAAGCACTTGTGCATTGCGGTGCATGCGCAGTTAGGATCTGATCGCCCGCGATCAGATCTGAGTCACCCCCTTAGGCTCCATATAAATAGAAGATTGTACTTTTAAAATGTTTTTCTCTGACGTCCTAGTGGATGCTGGGAACTCCGTAAGGACCATGGGGAATAGCGGGCTCCGAAGGAGGCTGGGCACTCTAGAAAGATCTTAGACTACCTGGTGTGCACTGGCTCCTCCCACTATGACCCTCCTCCAAGCCTCAGTTAGATTTCGTGCCCGGCCGAGGTTGGATGCACACTAGGGGCTCTCCTGAGCTCTTAGAAAGTAATAGTCTTAGATTTTTTTATTTTCAGTGAGACCTGCTGGCAACAGGCTCACTGCAGCGAGGGACTAAGGGGAGAAGAAGCGAACTCGCCTGCTTGCAGCCGGATTGGGCTTCTTAGGGTACTGGACACCATTAGCTCCAGAGGGATCGACCGCAGGCCCAGCCTTGATGTTCGGTCCCGGAGCCGCGCCGCCGTCCCCCTTACAGAGCCAGAAGCAAGAAGATGGTCCGGAAAATCGGCGGCATGAAGACTCAGTCTTCACCAAGGTAGCGCACAGCACTGCAGCTGTGCGCCATTGCTCCTCTCACACACTTCATACTTCGGTCACTGAGGGTGCAGGGCGCTGGGGGGGGGCGCCCTGAGGCAGCAATAAAAACACCTTGGCTGGCTAAAATACCTCAATATATAGCCCCAGGGGCTATATATGAGGTAAATACCCCTGCCAGAAGTCCATAAAAAGCGGGAGAATAGGCCGCGAAAAAGGGGCGGAGCCTATCTCCTCAGCACACTGGCACCATTTTCCCTCACAGTTCCGTTGGAGGGAAGCTCCCTGACTCTCCCCTGCAGTCTACACTACAGAAAAGGGTTAAAAAAAGAGAGGGGGGGCACTAAATTTAGGCGCAGTATACATTATATATAAAGCTATAGGGGACATAACTCAGTTAGTCCCTGCAGTATATAGCGCTCTGGTGTGTGCTGGCATACTCTCACTCTGTCCCCCCAAAGGGCTTTTGTGGGTCCTGTCCTCGTTTAGAGCATTCCCTGTGTGTCTGCGGTGTGTCGGTACGGCTGTGTCGACATGTTGAATGAGGAGGCTTATATGGTGACGGAACAGAGGCCGATATATGTGAAGTCGCCCCCTGTGGGGCCGACACCAGAGTGGATGGTTAGGTGAAAGGTATTAACCGACAGTGTCAACTCCTTACATAAAAGGGTGGATGACGTAACAGCTGTGGGACAGCCGGCTTCTCAGCCCGCGCCTGCCCAGGCGTATCAAAGGCCATCAGGGGCTCAAACACGCCCGCTCTCTCAGATGGCAGACACAGATGTCGACATGGAGTTTGACTCCAGTGTCGACAAGGTTGAGACATATACAAAATCCACTAGGAACAGCCGTGACTTGGTTCCGGCAATAAAAAACGTGTTATACATTTCTGACATTAACCCAAGCACCTCTGAAAATGGGTTTTTAGGTTTGGGGAGAAAAAACAGGCAGTGTTTTGTTCCCCCATCAGATGAATAAATGAAGTGCGTGAAAAGCGTGGGTTCCCCCGTTAAGAAACTGGTAATTTATAAAAAGTTACTGATGGCGTACCCTTTCCCGCCAGGAGGATAAGTTACGCTGGGAGGTATCCCCTAGGGTGGATAAGGCGCTCACACGGTTGTCAAAAAAAAAAAAAAAAAAGGTGGCACTGCCGTTTTAGGAACGGCCACTTTGAAGGTACCCTTTTGATAAAAAGCAGGAGGCTATCCTGAAGTCTGTATTTACACACTTAGGTACTAGACTGAAACCTGCAGATCGTGCTGCTGCAGCGTGGTCGGTGACCCTGTTAAGCATACTAGTTTGCTAATATGAGAACATATTAAAGACGTCGTCTTATATATGAGGGATGCACAGAGGGATATTTTGCCGGCTGGCATCCAAAATGAATGTAATGTCCATTCTGTCAGGAGGGTATAAGAGACCTGTCACTGGACAGGTGATGCTGACTTAAAAAGCGCATAGAGATTCTGCCTTATAAGGGTGAGGAATTATTTGGGGGTGGTCTCTGGGACCTCGTATCCACAGCAATGGGCTGGGAAGAAATATTTTTACCTCAGGTTTCCTCACAGAAAAAGGTACAGTCCTGTCGGCTTCAGAAAAGCAAGCGGGTCAAATGGCGCTTCCTTTCTGTACAGAGACAAGGGAAGAGGGAAAAAGCTGCACCAGCAGCCTGTTCCCAGAATCAAAATTCTTCCCCCGCTTCCTGTGAGTCCACAGCATGACGCGGGTGCTCCACAGGTGTAGCCAGGTATGGTGGGGGGCCGTCTCAAAAAATTTCAGCAATTAGTGGGCTCGCTCACAGGTGGATCCCTGTTTCTTTCAAGTAGTATTTCAGGGGTACAAGCTGGAATTAGAGATGTCTCCCCCCAGCCGTTTCCTTAAATATGCCTTGCTGACAACTTCCTCAGGCAGGGAGGCTGTGCTAGAGGCAATTAATAGGCGGTATTCCCAGCAGGTAATACTCAAGGTGCCCCTACTTCAACAAGGACGGGGTTACTATTCCACACGGTTTGGGGTACCGAAACCGCATAGTTCGGTGTGACCCTTCTTATATTTAAAATCCTTGAACACATACATAAAAAATTCAAGTTCAAGATGGAATCGCTCAGGGCGGTTATTGCAAGCCTGGACGAGGGGGATTACATGGTATCCCGGGGCATCAAGGATGCTTACCTGCATGTCCCCATTTACTATCCTCGCCAGGAGTACCACAGATTTGTGGTACAGGATTACCATTACCAAGTCCAGACACTGCCGTTTAGACTGTACATGGCACCGAGGGTGTTTTATCAAGGTAATGGCCGAAATGATGATACTCCTTCGAAAAAAGGGAGTTTTAATTATCCCGCACTTGGACAATCTCTTTATAAGGGCGAGGTCCAAGGAGCAGTTGGTAGTCGGGGTAGCACTATTTTGGAAAGTGCTACAACAGCACAGTTGGATTCTAAACAGTCCAAAGTCACAGCTGGTTCCTATGACACGTCTACTGTTCCTGGGGATGGTTCTGGACATAAACCAGAAATAGTTTTCTCCGGGAGGAGAAAGCCAAGGAGTTGTCATCTCTAGTCAGAGACCTCCTGAAGCCAAAACAGGTAGCGGTGCATCATGGCACGCGAGTCCTGGGAAAAATGGTAGCTTCCTACGAAGCAATCTCATTAGGCAGGTTCCATACAAGAACTTTTCAGAGGGACCTGTTGGACAAGTGGTCCGGATCGCATCTTCCGATGCATAGGCTGATAACCCTGGTCCTTGGAGACAGGGTATCTCTACTGTGGTGGCTGCAGAGTGCCCATCTTCAAGAGGGCCGCAGGCTCGGCATACAGGACTAGGTCCTAGTGACCATGAATGCCAGCCTTTGAGGCTGGGGGGGCAGTCACACAGGGAAGAAACTTCCAGGGACTTTGGTCAAGTCAGGTGATTTCCCTACACATAAACATTCTGGACCTGAGGGCCATTTACAATGCCCTGAGGCCGGCAAGGCCTCTGCTTCAAAACCAGCCGGTACTGATCCAATCAGACAACATCACGGCATTCGCCCATGTAAACCAACAGGGCGGCACAAGAAGCAGGATGGCGATGGCAGAAGCCACAAGGATTCTCCGATAGGCGGAAAATCATGTGTTAGCACTGTCAGCAGTGTTCATTCCCGGAGTGGACAACTGGGAAGCAGATCTTCTCAACAGACACGACCTCCACCCGGGAGAGTGGGGACTTCCTCCAGAAGTCTTCCAAAGGATTGTACACCATTGGGAAAGGCCACAGGTGGACATGATGGCGTCCCGCCTCAACAAAAGCTATAAAAGATATTGCGCCAGGTCAAGGGACCCTCAGGCGATAGCTGTGGACGCTCTGGTAACACCGTGGGTGTACCAGTCGGTTTATGTGTTCTCCCCTCTGCCTCTCATACCAAAGGTACTGAGAATAATAAGAAGGCGAGGAGTAAGAACGATACTCGTGGTTCCGGGCTGGCCAAGAAGAGATTGGTACCCAGAACTTCAAGAATTTATATCAGAGGACCCATGGCCTCTGCCACTCAGACAGGACCTGCGGCAGCAGGGGCCCTGTCTGTTCCAAGACTTACCGCGGTTGCGTTTGACGGCATAGCGGTTGAACGCCGGATCCTGAAGGAAAAGGGCATTCCGGAGGAAGTCATTCCTACGCTTACTAAAGCCAGGAAAGAGGTTACAGCAAATCATTATCACCGCATATGGCGGAAATATGTTGCATGGTGTGAGGCCGAAAGGGCCCCAACAGAGGAATTTCAACTAGGTCGATTTCTGCATTTCCTGCAAGCAGGAGTGACTATGGGCCTTAAATTAGGTTCCATTAAGGTACAGATCTCGGCTCTGTCGATTTTCTTTCAAAAAGAACTAGCTTCAGTACATGAAGTTCAGACATTTATAAAAGGAGTGCTGCATATTCAGCCCCCGTTTGTGCCTCCTGTGGCACCTTGGGACCACTAAAGACCGTGGATCTGAAATATCTCACGTGGAAAGTGGTCATGTTATTGGCCTTGGCTTCAGCCAGGCGAGTGTCAGAATTGGCGGCTTTATCATGTAAAAGCCCTTATCTGATTTTCCATATGGATAGGGCAGAATTGAGGACTCGTCCCCAGTTTCTCCCTAAGGTGGTGTCAGCGTTTCACCTGAACCAGCCTATTGTGGTGCCTGTGGCTACTAGGGACTTGGAGGACTCCAAGTTGTTAGACGTGGTCAGGGCCCTGAAAATATATGTTTCCAGAACGGCTGGAGTCAGAAAATCTGACTCGCTGTTTATACTGTATGCACCCAACAAGCTGGGTGCTCCTGCTTCTACGCAGACTATTGCTCGTTGGATTTGTAGTACAATTCAGCTTGCACATTCTGTGGCAGGCCTGCCACAGCCAAAATCTGTCAATGCCCATTCCACAAGGAAGGTGGGCTCATCTTGGGCGGCTGCCCGAGGGGTCTCGGCTTTACAACTTGCCGAGCTGCTACTTGGTCAGGGGCAAACACGTTTGCAAAATTCTATAAATTTGATACCCTGGCTAAGGAGGACCTGGAGTTCTCTCATTCGGTGTTGCAGAGTCATCCGCACTCTCCCGCCCGTTTGGGAGCTTTGGTATAATCCCCATGGTCCTTACGGAGTTCCCAGCATCCACTAGGACGTCAGAGAAAATAAGAATTTACTCACCGGTAATTCTATTTCTCGTAGTCCGTAGTGGATGCTGGGCGCCCATCCCAAGTGCGGTTTATCTGCAATACTTGTACATAGTTATTGTTAACTAAATCGGGTTATTGTTGAGCCATCTGTTGAGAGGCTCAGTTGTTTCATACTGTTAACTGGGTTTCATATCACGAGTTATACGGTGTGATTGGTGTGGCTGGTAAGAGTCTTACCCGGGATTCAAAATCCTTCCTTATTGTGTACGCTCGTCCGGGCACAGTATCCTAACTGAGGCTTGGAGGAGGGTCATAGTGGGAGGAGCCAGTGCACACCAGGTAGTCTAAGATCTTTCTAGAGTGCCCAGCCTCCTTCGGAGCCCGCTATTCCCCATGGTCCTTACGGAGTTCCCAGCATCCACTACGGACTACGAGAAATAGAATTACCGGTGAGTAAATTCTTATTTCTCTGACGTCCTAGTGGATGCTGGGAACTCCGTAAGGACCATGGGGAATAGCGGCTCCGCAGGAGACTGGGCACAAAAAGTAAAAGCTTTAGACTAGCTGGTGTGCACTGGCTCCTCCCCCTATGACCCTCCTCCAAGCCTCAGTTAGATTTTTGTGCCCGAACGAGAAGGGTGCAAGCTAGGTGGCTCTCCTGAGCTGCTTAGAAGTAAAAGTTTAAATAGGTTTTTTATTTTCAGTGAGTCCTGCTGGCAACAGGCTCACTGCATCGTGGGACTAAGGGGAGAAGAAGCGAACTCACCTGACTGCAGAGTGGATTGGGCTTCTTGGCTACTGGACATTAGCTCCAGAGGGACGATCACAGGTTCAGCCTGGATGGGTCCCGGAGCCGCGCCGCCGGCCCCCTTACAGAGCCAGAAGAGCGAAGAGGTCCGGAGAAAGCGGCGGCAGAAGACGTTCCTGTCTTCAAATAAGGTAGCGCACAGCACTGCAGCTGTGCGCCATTGCTCTCAGCACACTTCACACTCCGGTCACTGAGGGTGCAGGGCGCTGGGGGGGAGCGCCCTGAGACGCAATAAAAACGATATGTAAACCTTATATGGCTAAAAAAAATGCATCACATATAGCTCCTGGGCTATATGGATGCATTTATCCCCTGCCAGTTTCCTGAAAAAAGCGGGAGAAAAGGCCGCCGTGAAGGGGGCGGAGCCTTTCTCCTCAGCACACAAGCGCCATTTTCTTTCACAGCTCCGCTGGAAGGACGGCTCCCTGACTCTTCCCTGCAGTCCTGCACTACAGAAACAGGGTAAAACAGAGAGGGGGGCACTATTGGCAGCTAATATATAAATACAGCAGCTATAACAGGGAGTAACACTTATATAAAGTTATCCCTGTAATATATATATATATATATATATATATATATATATATATATATATATATATATATATATATATATATATATATATAGCGCTCTGGTGTGTGCTGGCAAACTCTCCCTCTGTCTCCCCAAAGGGCTAGTGGGGTCCTGTCCTCTATCAGAGCATTCCCTGTGTGTGTGCTGGGTGTCGGTACGATTGTGTCGACATGTATGAGGAGGAAAATGATGTGGAAGCAGAGCAATTGCCTGTGTTAGTGATGTCACCCCCTAGGGAGTCGACACCTGACTGGATGGTAGTAATTAAAGAATTACGTGACAATGTCAGCACTTTGCAAAAAAAAAAAAAACTGTTGACGACATGAGACAGCCGACAAATCAATTAGTGCCTGTTCAGGCGTCTCAGACACCGTCAGGGGCGCTAAAACGCCCGTTACCTCAGATGGTCGACACAGACCCTGACACGGATACTGAATCCAGTGTCGACGGTGACGAGACAAACGTAATGTCCAGTAGGGCCACACGTTACATGATCACGGCAATGAAGGAGGCATTGAACATTTCTGACACTACAAGTACCACAAAAAAGGGTATTATGTGGGGTGTGAAAAAACTACCAGTAGTTTTTCCTGAGTCAGATGAATTAAATGAGGTGTGTGATAAAGCGTGGGTTCCCCCGATAAAAAACTGCTGATTTCTAATAAATTATTGGCACTATACCCTTTCCCGCCAGAGGTTAGGGCACGTTGGGAAACACCCCCTAGGGTAGATAAGGCGCTCACACGCTTATCAAAACAAGTGGCGTTACCGTCTCCTGATACGGCCGCTCTCAAGGAACCAGCTGATAGAAGGCTGGAAAATATCTTAAAAGGTATATACACACATACCGGTGTTATACTGCGACCAGCGATCGCCTCAGCCTGGATGTGCAGCGCTGGAGTGGCTTGGTCGGATTCCCTGACTGAAAATATTGATACCCTGGATAGGGACAGTATATTATTAACTATAGAGCATTTGAAGGATGCATTACTATATATGCGAGATGCACAGAGGGATATTTGCACCCTGGCATCAAGAGTAAGTGCGATGTCCATTTCTGCCAGAAGAACGTTATGGACGCGACAGTGGTCAGGTGATGCGGATTCCAAACGACATATGGAAGTATTGCCGTATAAAGGGGAGGAGTTATTTGGGGTCGGTCTATCGGACCTGGTGGCCACAGCAACGGCTGGAAAATCCACCTTTTTACCCCAGGTCACCTCTCAGCAGAAAAAGACACCGTCTTTTCAAGTCCTTTCGTCCCTATAAGGGCAAGAGGGAAAAAGGCCGCTCGTTCCTGCCCCGGGGCAGAGGAAGGGGAAAAAGACTGCACCATGCAGCCTCTTCCCAGGAGCAGAAGCCCTCCCCCGCTTCTGCCAAGTCCTCAGCATGACGCTGGGGCTCTGCAAGCAGACTCGGGCACGGTGGGGGGCCGTCCCAAGAATTTCAGCGCGCAGTGGGCTCACTCGCAAGTGGACCCCTGGATCCTGCAGGTAGTATCACAGGAGTACAAATTGGAATTCGAGACGTCTCCCCCTCGCCGGTTCCTGAAGTCTGCTCTACCAACGTCTCCCTCCGACAGGGAGGCAGTATTGGAAGCTATTCACAAGCTGTATTCCCAGCAGGTGATAATCAAGGTACCCCTCCTACAACAGGGAAAGGGGTATTATTCCACGCTGTTTGTGGTACCGAAGCCGGACGGCTCGGTGAGACCAATTTTAAATCTAAAATCTTTGAACACTTACATAAAAAGGTTCAAATTCAAGATGGAGTCACTCAGAGCAGTGATAGGGAACCTGGAAGAAGGGGACTATATGGTATCTCTAGACATCAAGGATGCTTATCTCCATGTCCCAATCTACCCTTCTCACCAAGGGTACCTCAGGTTTGTGATACAAAACTGTCATTATCAGTTTCAGACGCTGCCGTTTGGATTGTCCACGGCACCACGGGTCTTTACCAAGGTAATGGCCGAAATGATGATTCTTCTTCGAAGAAAAGGCGTATTAATTATCCCTTACTTGGACGATCTCCTGATAAGGGCAAGGTCCACGGAACAGTTAGAGGTCGGAGTAGCACTATCTCAGGTAGTGCTACGTCAGCACGGGTGGATTCTAAATATCCCAAAATCACAGCTGATTCCAACAACACGTCTACTGTTCCTAGGGATGATTCTGGACACAGTCCAGAAAAAGGTCTTTCTCCCGGAGGAGAAGGCCAGGGAGTTATCTGAGCTAGTCGGGAACCTCCTAAAACCAGGACAAGTATCGGTGCACGAGAGTCCTGGGAAAAATGGTGGCTTCTTACGAAGCGATTCCATTCGGAAGATTCCATGCAAGAACTTTTCAGTGGGATCTGCTGGACAAATGGTCCGGATCGCATCTTCAGATGCATCAGCGGATAACCCTATCTCCAAGGACAAGGGTATCTCTCCTGTGGTGGTTACAGAAGGCTCATATTCTAGAGGGCCGCAGATTCGGCATTCAGGATTGGATGCTGGTAACCTGAGAGGCTGGGGAGCAGTCACACAGGGAAGAAATTTCCAGGGCTTGTGGTCAAGCATAGAAACGTCTCTTCACATAAATATCCTAGAGCTAAGGGCCATTTACAATGCCCTAAGTCAAGCAAGGCCTCTGCTTCAGGGTCAACCGGTATTGATCCAGTCGGACAACATCACGGCTGTCGCCCACGTAAACAGACAGGGCGGCACAAGAAGCAGGAGGGCAATGGCAGAAGCTGCAAGGATTCTCCGCTGGGCGGAAAATCATGTGATAGCACTGTCAGCAGTGTTCATTCCGGGAGTGGACAACTGGGAAGCAGACTTCCTCAGCAGACACGACCTCCACCCGGGGGAGTGGGGACTTCATCCAGAAGTCTTCCAAGTGATTGTAAACCGTTGGGAAAAACCAAAGGTGGACATGATGGCGTCCCGTCTCAACAAGAAACTGGACAGATATTGCGCCAGGTTAAGGGACCCTCAGGCAATAGCGGTGGACGCTCTGGTAACTCCGTGGGTGTTCCAGTCGGTATATGTGTTCCCTCCTCTTCCTCTCATACCAAAAGTACTGAGAATCATAAGAAGGAGAGGAGTAAGAACGATACTCGTGGCTCCGGATTGGCCAAGAAGAACTTGGTACCCGGAGCTGCAAGAGATGCTCACGGAGGACCCGTGGCCTCTACCTCTAAGGAAGGACCTGCTCCAGCAGGGACCTTGTCTGTTCCAAGACTTACCGCGGCTGCGTTTGACGGCATGGCGGTTGAACGCCGGATCCTGAAGGAAAAAGGCATTCCAGATGAAGTCATCCCTACCCTGATCAAGGCCAGGAAGGATGTAACTGCAAAACATTATCATCGCATTTGGCGAAAATATGTTGCGTGGTGTGAGGCCAAGAAGGCCCCTACGGAGGAATTTCAACTGGGTCGTTTCCTACATTTCCTGCAAGCAGGATTGTCTATGGGCCTAAAATTAGGATCCATTAAGGTTCAAATTTCGGCCCTGTCGATCTTCTTCCAGAAAGAACTGGCTTCAGTGCCTGAAGTTCAGACGTTTGTCAAAGGGGTACTGCATATACAGCCTCCTTTTGTGCCTCCAGTGGCACCTTGGGATCTCAATGTAGTTTTAGGGTTCCTAAAATCACATTGGTTTGAACCACTTGCCACAGTGGATTTGAAATATCTCACATGGAAAGTGGTAATGCTGTTGGCCCTGGCTTCAGCCAGGCGCGTATCAGAATTGGCGGCTTTATCCTATAAAAGCCCTTACCTGATATTTCATTCGGATAGGGCGGAATTGAGGACTCGTCCTCAATTTCTCCCTAAGGTGGTTTCAGCGTTTCACATGAATCAACCTATTGTGGTACCTGTGGCTACTAGGGACTTGGAGGACTCCAAGTTGCTGGACGTGGTCAGGGCCCTGAAAATATATGTTTCCAGGACGGCTGGAGTCAGAAAATCTGACTCGCTGTTTATCCTGTATGCACCCAACAAGCTGGGTGCTCCTGCTTCTAAGCAGACGATTGCTCGTTGGATTTGTAGTACAATTCAACTTGCACATTCTGTGGCAGGCCTGCCACAGCCAAAATCTGTAAAAGCCCATTCCACAAGGAAGGTGGGCTCATCTTGGGCGGCTGCCCGAGGGGTCTCGGCTTTACAACTTTGCCGAGCAGCTACTTGGTCGGGGGCAAACACGTTTGCTAAATTCTACAAATTTGATACCCTGGCTGAGGAGGACCTGGAGTTCTCTCATTCGGTGCTGCAGAGTCATCCGCACTCTCCCGCCCGTTTGGGAGCTTTGGTATAATCCCCATGGTCCTTACGGAGTTCCCAGCATCCACTAGGACGTCAGAGAAAATAAGAATTTACTTACCGATAATTCTATTTCTCTAACGTCCTAGTGGATGCTGGGGACTCCGAAAGGACCATGGGGAATAGCGGCTCCGCAGGAGACTGGGCACAAAGTAAAAGCTTTAGGACTAGCTGGTGTGCACTGGCTCCTCCCCCTATGACCCTCCTCCAAGCCTCAGTTAAGATTTTGTGCCCGAACGAGAAGGGTGCAATCTAGGTGGCTCTCCTGAGCTGCTTAGAGTAAAAGTTTAAATAGGTTTTTTATTTTCAGTGAGACCTGCTGGCAACAGGCTCACTGCATCGAGGGACTAAGGGGAGAAGAAGCGAACTCACCTGCGTGCAGAGTGGATTGGGCTTCTTAGGCTACTGGACATTAGCTCCAGAGGGACGATCACAGGCCCAGCCATGGATGGGTCCCGGAGCCGCGCCGCCGGCCCCCTTACAGATGCTGAAGCAAGAAGAGGTCCATAAATCGGCGGCAGAAGACTTTCCTGTCTTCAAATAAGGTAGCGCACAGCACTGCAGCTGTGCGCCATTGCTCTCAGCACACTTCACACTTCGGTCACTGAGGGTGCAGGGCGCTGGGGGGGGGGCGCCCTGGGAAGCAATGAATTTATCTTATTTGGCAAAAAACACATCACATATAGCTCCTGGGCTATATGGATGTATTTAACCCCTGCCAGTTTTCCAGAAAAAAGCGGGAGAAGAGCCCGCCGTGAAGGGGGCAGGGCCTATCTCCTCAGCACACAGCGCCATTTTTACCACACAGCTCCGCTGGTAGGAAGGCTCCCAGAATCTCCCCTGCATCCTGCAACTACAGAAACAGGGTAAAAAAGAGAGGGGGGCACTTATTTGGCAAAATAACAGATATAAGCAGCTATAAGGGATAGACACTTATTGTAAGGTTGTCCCTATACATATATAGCGCTCTGGTGTGTGCTGGCAAACTCTCACTCTGTCTCCCTAAGGGGCTAAGTGGGTCCTGTCCTCTATCAGAGCATTCCCTGTGTGTGTGCTGGGTGTCGGTACGTGTGTGTCGACATGTATGAGGAGGAAAATGATGTGGAGGCGGAGCAATTGCCTATAATGGTGATGTCACCCCCTAGGGAGTCGACACCTGAATGGATGGCCGTAATTAAGGAATTACGTGACAGTGTCGGCACGTTACAGAAAACTGTTGACGACATGAGACAGCTGGCAGCTCAGTTAGTGCCTGTCCAGGCGTCTCAAACACCGTCAGGGGCTATTAAACGCCCGTTACCTCAGTGGGTCGACACGGACCCAGACACAGACGCTGACTCCAGTGTCGACGGTGAAGAAACAAACGTATTTTCCAGTAGGGCCACACGTTACATGGTCACGGCAATGAAGGAGGTTTTGCACATCTCTGATACTGCAAGTACCACAAAAAGGGGTATTATGTGGGGTGTGAAAAAACTACCCGTAGTTTCTCTGACGTCCTAGTGGATGCTGGGAACTCCGTAAGGACCATGGGGAATAGCGGCTCCGCAGGAGACTGGGCACATCTAAAGAAAGCTTTAGGATCACCTGGTGTGCACTGGCTCCTCCCCCTATGACCCTCCTCCAAGCCCCAGTTAGATTTCTGTGCCCGACGAGAAGGGTGCACACTAGGGGCTCTCCTGAGCTCTTTGTGAAAGTTTTAGTTTAGGTTTATTATTTTCAGTGAGACCTGCTGGCAACAGGCTCACTGCATCGAGGGACTAAGGGGAGAAGAAGCGAACTCACCTGCGTGCAGAGTGGATTGGGCTTCTTAGGCTACTGGACATTAGCTCCAGAGGGACGATCACAGGTTCAGCCTGGATGGGTCACCGGAGCCGCGCCGCCGTCCCCCTTACAGAGCCAGAAGAGCGAAGAGGTCCGGAAAAATCGGCGGCAGAAGACGATCCTGTCTTCAGATAAGGTAGCGCACAGCACCGCAGCTGTGCGCCATTGCTCTCAGCACACTTCACACTCCGGTCACTGAGGGTGCAGGGCGCTGGGGGGGGCAGCGCCCTGAGACGCAATAAATCGATTAAAAAAACCTTATATGGCTAAAATAAATGCATCACATATAACTCCTGGGCTATATGGATGCATTTAACCCCTGCCAAAACATACAGAAAAAGGATGATAAGGACGCCGAGAAAGGGGCGGAGCCTATCTCCTCAGCACACTGGCGCCATTTTCCCTCACAGCTCAGTTGGAGGGAAGCTCCCTGGCTCTCCCCTGCAGTCACTACACTACAGAAAGGGGTTAAAAAAGAGAGGGGGGCACAAATTAGGCGCAGTATATAACAATACAGCAGCTATAAAGGGAAAAACACTTATATAAGGTTATCCCTGTATATATATAGCGCTCTGGTGTGTGCTGGCAAACTCTCCCTCTGTCTCCCCAAAGGGCTAGTGGGGTCCTGTCCTCTATCAGAGCATTCCCTGTGTGTGTGCTGTGTGTCGGTACGTTGGTGTCGACATGTATGAGGAGAAAAATGATGAGGAGACGGAGTAGAGTGTCTGAAATAGTGTTGTCACCCCCTAGGGGGTCGACACCTGAGTGGATGTACTGTTGAAATTGCGTGACAGTGTCAGCTTTGTATAAAAGACAGTGGTTGACATGAGACAGCCGGCTACTCAGCTTGTGCATGTCCAGACGTCTCATACAGGGGCCCTAAAGCGCCCGTTACCTCAGATACAGACGCCGACAGGGGTACTGACTCCTGTGTCGACGGTGAAGAGACAACCGTGATTTCCAATAGGGCCACACATTGCATGATTGAGGCAATGCAAAAAGTTTACACTTTTCTGATAATATGAATACCACCAAAAAAAAGGGGTATTATGTTTGGTGAGGAAAAACTTCCTGTAGTTTTCCTGAATCTGAGAAATAAAATGAGGTGTGTGATGATGCGTGGGTTTCCCCCCGATAACAATTGATATTTTCTAAAAAGTTATTGGCAGTATACCTTTTCCCGCCAGAGGTTAGGGTGCGTTGGGAAACACCCCCTAGGGTGGATAAAGCGCTCACACGCTTGTAAAAACAAGGGCTCTACCCTCTCCTGAGATGGCCGCCCTTAAGGATCCTGCTGATAGAAAGCAGGAGCGTATCCTAAAATGTATTTACACACATACTGGTGTTATACTGCGACCAGCAATCGCCTCAGCCTGGATGTGCAGTGCTGGGTTGGCGTGGTCGGATTCCCTGACTGGAAATATGATATCCTAGATAAGGACAGTATATTATTGCCTATAGAGCAATTAAAAGATGCATTTCTATATATGCAGGATGCACAGCGGAATATTTACCGACTGGCATCAAGTATAAGTGCGTTGTCCAATTATTCCAGTAAAGTGGTCAGGTGATGCGGATTCCAAACGGCATTTGGAAGTATTGCCTTAAAAGAGGGGATGTACCCCAGGTCGCCTCTCAAAATAAGACGCCGTATTATCAGGCGCAGTCCTGGTTGGCAAGCGGACAAAAGGGTTCCTCTTTTCTGCTCGTGACAGAGGGAGAGGAAAATGGCTGCAGAGATCAGCCAGTTCCAAGGAACAGAAACCCTTTTCCGCCGCTGCCAAGCCCTCAGTATGACGCTAGGGCTTTACAAGTTCAGGCACGGTGGGGTCCCGTTCTCAATGAATTTCAGTGCGCAGTGGGCTCACTCGCAAGTAGACCCCTGGATCCTTCAGATAATATTTCAGGGGTACAAATTGGAATTCGAGACGTATTCCCCTCGCCGTTTCCAAAAGTCTGTTTTACCGACGTCTCCCGCTGACAGGGAGGCAGTTTTGGAAGCCATTCACAAGCTGTATTCCCAGCAGGTGATAATCAAGGTACCCCTCCTGCAACAGGGAACGGGGTATTATTCCACACTATTGTGGTACCGAAGCCAGACGGCTCGGTGAGACCGATTTTAAAATCTAAAATCTTTGAACACTTGCATACAGAGGTTCAAATTCAAAATTGAGTCACTCAGAGCAGTGATTGCAAACCTGGAAGAAGGGGACTACATGATGTCTCGGGACATCAAGGAGGCTTACCTTCATGTCAAAATGTACCCTTCTCACCAAGGGTATTTCAGGTTATGGTACAGAACTGTATCAGTTCGGACGCTGCCGTAGGGATGGTCCACGGCACCCCGGGTCTTTACTGAAGTAATGACCGAAATGATGATATTCCTTCGAAGGAAGGGAATTTTAGTTATCCTTTACTTGGACGATTCCCTGATAAGGGTAAGATCCAGGGAACAGTTGGAGATCGGTGTAGCACTATATCAGGTAGTGTTGCGGCAGCACGATTGGATTTTCAATATTCCAAAATCGCAGCTGGTTCCGACGACTTGTCTTCTGTTCCTAGGGATGATTCTGGACATAGTCCAGAAAGAAGGTGCTTCTCCCGGAGGAGAAAGCCAGGGAGTTATCCGAGCTAGTCAGGAACCTCCTAAAACCGAACCAAGTCTCAGTGCATCAATGCACAAGGGTTCTGGGTAAAAATGGTGGCTTCCTACGAAGCAATCCCATTCGGCAGATTCCACGCACAGTGGAACCTTCTGGACAAATGGTCCGGGTCGCATCTTCAGATGCTTCAGCGGATAACCCTGTCACCAGGGACAAGGGTATCCGTCCTGTGGTGGTTGCAGAGTGCTCATCTTCTAGAGGGCCGCAGATTCGGCATTCGGGACTGGGTCCTGGTGGCCACGGATGCCAGCCTGCGAGGCTGGGGAGCAGTCACACAGGGAAGGAATTTCCAGGGCTTATGGTCAAGCCTGGAGACATCTCTTCATATAAACATTCTGGAACTAAGGGCCATTTACAATGCCCTAAGTCAAGCGAAACCCCTGCTTCAGGGTCAGGCGGTATTGATCCAATCGGACAACATCACGTCAGTCGCCCACGTAAACAGACAGGGCGGCACGAGAAGCAGGAGGGCAATGGCAGAAGCTGCAAGGATTTTCGCTGGGCGGAAAATCATGTGATAGCACGGTCAGCAGTGTTCATTCCGGGAGTGGACAACTGGGAAGCAGACTTCCTCAGCAGACACGACCTTCACCCGGGAGAGTGGGGACTTCACCCAGAAGTCTTCCACCTGATTGTAAACCGTTGGGAAAAACAAAAGGTGGACATAATGGCGTCCCGTCTAAACAAAAAACTAGACAGATATTGCGCCAGGTCAAGGGACCCTCAGGCAATAGCGGTGGACGCTCTGGTAACACCGTGGGTGTACCAGTCAGTGTATGTGTTCCCTCCTCTGCCCCTCATACCAAAAGTACTGAGAATCATAAGAAGGAGAGGAGTAAGAACGATACTCGTGGTTCCGGATTGGCCAAGAAGGACTTGGTATCCTGAACTTCAAGAGATGCTCACGGACGAACCGTGGCCTCTACCTCTAAGAAAGGACCTGCTCCAGCAAGGGCCTTGTCTGTTCCAAGACTTACCGCGGCTGCGTTTGACGGCATGGCGGTTGAACGCCGGATCCTGAAGATCCCTACCCTGGTCAAGGCCAGGAAAGACGTAACCGCAAAACATTATCACCGCATTTGGCGAAAATATGTTGCGTGGGGTGAGGCCAAGAAGGCCCCTACAGAGGAATTTCAACTGGGTCGTTTCCTCCATTTCCTGCAAACAGGACTGTCTATGGGCCTAAAATTAGGGTCCATTAAGGTTCAAATTTCGGCCCTGTCGATTTTCTTCCAAAAAGAACTGGCTTCAGTGCCTGAAGTTCAGACATTTGTAAAAGGGGTACTGCATATACAGTCTCCTTTTGTGCCTCCAGTGGCACCTTGGGGATCTCAATGTTGTGTTGAGTTTCCTAAAGTCACATTGGTTTGAACCACTCACCATTGTGGACTTAAAATATCTCACATGGAAGTGACGAGTTAGCCCTGGTTTCAGCCAGGCGGGTGTCAGAATTGGCGGCTTTATCATATAAAAGCCCTTACTTAATATTTCATTCTGAAAGGGCAGAATTGAGGACTCGTCCTCAAATTTTCTACCTAAGGTGGTTTCTGCATTTCACATGAACCAACCTATTGTGGTACCTGCGGCTACTAAGGACTTGGAGGATTCCAAGTTGCTTGACGTGGTCAGGACCCTGAAAATACATGTTTCCAGGACGGCTGGAGTCAGAAAATCTGACTCGCTGTTTATCCTGTATGCACCCAACAAACTGGGTGCTCCTGCTTCTAAGCAGACGATTGCTCGTTGGTTTGTAGTACAATTCAGCTTGCACATTCTGTGGCAGGCCTGCCACAGCCAAAAATCTTAAAATGCCCACTCCACAAGGAAGGTGGGCTCATCTTGGGCAGCTGCCCGAGGGGTCTCGGCTTTACAACTTTGCCGAGCAGTTACTTGGTCAGGAGCAAATACGTTTGTAAAATTCTACAAATTTGATATCTTGGCTGAGGAGGACCTGGAGTTCTCTCATTCGGTGCTGCAGAGTCATCCGCACTCTCCCGCCCGTTTGGGAGCTTTGGTATAATCCCCATGGTCCTTACGGAGTTCCCAGCATCCACTAGGACGTCAGAGAAAATAAGAATTTACTTACCGATAATTCTATTTCTCGTAGTCCGTAGTGGATGCTGGGCGCCCATCCCAAGTGCGGATTGTCTGCAATACTGGTACATAATTATTGTTACCAAAAAAAAAATTCGGGTTATTGTTGTAGTGAGCCATCTTTTCTAGAGGCTCCTCTATTATCATGCTGTTAACTGGGTTCAGATCACAAGTTGTACAGTGTGATTGGTGTGGCTGGTATGAGTCTTACCCGGGATTCAAAATCCTTCCTTATTGTGTACGCTCGTCCGGGCACAGTATCCTAACTGAGGCTTGGAGGAGGGTCATAGGGGGAGGAGCCAGTGCACACCAGGTGATCCTAAAGCTTTCTTTAGATGTGCCCAGTCTCCTGCGGAGCCGCTATTCCCCATGGTCCTTACGGAGTTCCCAGCATCCACTACGGACTACGAGAAATAGAATTATCGGTAAGTAAATTCTTATTTTTTCCTGAATCAGATGAATTGAATGAAGTGTGTGATGAAGCGTGGGTTACCCCCGACAAAAAACTGCTAATTTCTAAAAAATTATTGGCACTATATCCCTTCCCACCAGAGGTTAGGGCTCGTTGGGAAACACCCCCTAGGGTGGATAAGGCGCTCACACGCTTATCAAAACAAGTGGCGTTACCGTCTCCAGAAACGGCCGCCCTTAAGGAGCCAGCAGATAGGAGGCTGGAAAATATCCTTAAAAGTATATACACTCATACTGGTGTTATACTGCGACCAGCAATCGCCTAAGCCTGGATGTGCAGTGCTGGGGTGGCTTGGTCGGATTCCCTGACTGAAAATATTGATACCCTGGACAGGGACAATATATTATTGACTATAGAGCATTTAAAGGATGCATTCCTATATATGCGAGATGCACAGAGACATTTGCACTCTGGCATCAAGAGTAAGTGCGATGTCCATTTCTGCCAGAAGAGGATTATGGACGCGACAGTGGTCAGGGGATGCGGATTCCAAACGGCATATGGAAGTATTGCCGTATAAAGGGGAGGAGTTATTTGGGGGCGGTCTATCGGACCTGGTGGCCACGGCAACGGCTGGGAAATCCACCTTTTTACCCCAAGTCACCTCGCAGCAGAAAAAGATACCGTCTTTTCAGGCTCAGTCCTTTCGTCCCCATAAGGGCAAGCGGGCAAAAGGCCACTCATATCTGCCCCGGGGCAGAGGAAGGGGAAAAAGACTGCAACAGACAGCTTCTTCCCACGAACAGAAGCCCTCCCCCGCTTCTGCCAAGTCCTCAGCATGACGCTGGGGCCTTACAAGCGGACTCAGGCACGGTGGGGGCCCGTCTCAAGAATTTCAGCGCGCAGTGGGCTCACTCGCAAGTGGACCCCTGGATCCTGCAGGTAGTATCTCAGGGGTACAAATTGGAATTCGAGACGTCTCCCCCTCGCCGGTTCCTGAAGTCTGCTTTACCAACGTCTACCCCCGACAGGGAGGCGGTATTGGAAGCCATTCACAAGCTGTATTCCCAGCAAGTGATAATCAAGGTACCCCTCCTACAACAGGGAAAGGGGTATTACTCCACGCTGTTTGTGGTACCGAAGCCGGACGGCTCGGTGAGACCCATTTTAAATCTGAAAGCCTTGAACACTTACATAAAAAGGTTCAAGTTCAAGATGGAGTCACTCAGAGCAGTGATAGCGAACCTGGAAGAAGGGGACTACATGGTGTCTCTGGACATCAAGGATGCTTACCTCCATGTCCCAATTTGCCCTTCTCACCAAGGGTACCTCAGGTTTGTGGTACAGAACTGTCACTATCAGTTTCAGACGCTGCCGTTTGGATTGTCCACGGCACCCCGGGTCTTTACCAAGGTAATGGCCGAAATGATGATTCTTCTTCGAAGAAAAGGCGTCTTAATTATCCCTTACTTGGACGATCTCCTGATAAGGGCACGGTCCAGAGAACAGTTAGAGGTCGGAGTAGCACTATCTCAAATAGTACTACGACAGCACGGATGGATTCTAAATATTCCAAAATCGCAGCTGATTCCGACGACACGTCTGCTGTTCCTAGGGATGATTCTGGACACAGTACAGAAAAAGGTGTTTCTCCCGGAAGAGAAAGCCAGGGAGTTATCCGACCTAGTCAGGAAACTCCTAAGACCAGGCCAGGTGTCAGTGCATCAGTGCACAAGGGTCCTGGGAAAGATGGTGGCTTCTTACGAAGCGATTCCATTCGGCAGATTCCACGCAAGAACTTTTCAGTTGGATCTGCTAGACAAATGGTCCGGATCGCATCTTCAAATGCATCAGCGGATAACCCTGTCTCCAAGGACAAGGGTGTCTCTCCTGTGGTGGTTACAGAGTGCTCATCTCCTAGAGGGCCGCAGATTCGGCATTCAGGATTGGGTCCTGGTGACCACGGATGCCAGCCTGAGAGGCTGGGGAGCAGTCACACAGGGAAAAAATTTCCAGGGCTTGTGGTCAAGCATGGAAACGTCACTTCACATAAATATCCTGGAACTAAGGGCCATTTACAATGCCCTAAGTCAGGCAAGGCCTCTGCTTCAGGGTCAGCCAGTATTGATCCAGTCGGACAACATCACGGCAGTCGCCCACGTAAACAGACAGGGCGGCACAAGAAGCAGGAGGGCAATGACGGAAGTGGCAAGGATTCTTCGCTGGGTGGAAAATCATGTGATAGCACTGTCAGCAGTGTTCATTCCGGGAGTGGACAACTGGGAAGCAGACTTCCTCAGCAGACACGATCTTCACCCGGGGGAGTGGGGACTTCACCCAGAAGTCTTCCACATGATTGTAAACCGTTGGGAAAAACCAAAGGTGGACATGATGGCGTCTCGCCTCAACAAAAAACTGGACAGATATTGCTCCAGGTCAAGGGACCCTCAGGCAATAGCTGTGGACGCTCTGGTAACACCGTGGGTGTACCGGTCAGTGTATGTGTTCCCTCCTCTTCCTCTCATACCAAAAGTACTGAGAATCATAAGAAGGAGAGGAGTAAAGACTATACTCGTGGCTCCGGATTGGCCAAGAAGGACTTCAAGGAAATTCAAGAGATGCTCACGGAAGACCCGTGGCCTCTACCTCTAAGACAGGACCTGCTCCAGCAGGGACCATGTCTGTTCCAAGACTTACCGCGGCTGCGTTTGACGGCATGGCGGTTGAACGCCGGATCCTGAAGGAAAAAGGCATTCCGGATGAAGTCATCCCTACCCTGATCAAAGCCAGGAAGGATGTAACCGTACAACATTATCACCGTATTTGGCGTAAATATGTTGCGTGGTGCGAGGCCAGGAAGGCCCCTACGGAGGAATTTCAACTGGGTCGATTCCTGCATTTCCTGCAAACAGGACTGTCTATGGGCCTCAAATTAGGGTCCATTAAGGTTCAAATTTCGGCCCTGTCGATATTCTTCCAAAAAGAACTAGCTTCTGTTCCTGAAGTTCAGACGTTTGTCAAGGGAGTACTGCATATACAGCCTCCTTTTGTGCCTCCAGTGGCACCTTGGGATCTCAATGTAGTGTTGGGATTCCTAAAATCACATTGGTTTGAACCACTCACCACTGTGGACTTGAAATATCTCACATGGAAAGTGGTAATGCTGTTAGCCCTGGCTTCAGCCAGGCGTGTATCAGAATTGGCGGCTTTATCCTATAAAAGCCCTTACCTAATTTTTCATACGGACAGGGCAGAATTGAGGACTCGTCCTCAATTTCTCCCTAAGGTGGTTTCAGCATTTCACTTAAACCAACCTATTGTGGTGCCTGCGGCTACTAGGGACTTGGAGGATTCCAAGTTGCTGGACGTAGTCAGGGCCCTGAAAATATATGTTTCCAGGACGGCTGGAGTCAGAAAATCTGACTCGCTGTTTATCCTGTAGGCACCCAACAAGCTGGGTGCTCCTGCTTCTAAGCAGACGATTGCTCGTTGGATTTGTAGTACAATTCAGCTTGCACATTCTGTGGCAGGCCTGCCACAGCCAAAATCTGTAAAAGCCCATTCCACACGGAAAGTGGGCTCATCTTGGGCGGCTGCCCGAGGGGTCTCGGCTTTACAACTTTGCCGAGCAGCTACTTGGTCAGGGGCAAACACGTTTGCTAAATTCTACAAATTTGATACCCTGGCTGAGGAGGACCTGGAGTTCTCTCATTCGGTGCTGCAGAGTCATCCGCACTCTCCCGCCAGTTTGGGAGCTTTAGTATAATCCCCATGGTCCTTTCGGAGTCCCCAGCATCCACTAGGACGTTAGAGAAAATAAGAATTTACTTACCGATAATTCTATTTCTCATAGTCCGTAGTGGATGCTGGGCGCCCATCCCAAGTGCGGATTGTCTGCAATACTTGTATATAGTTATTGTTACAAACAAATCGGGTTGTTTATTGTTGGAAGCCATCTTTTCAGAGGCTCCTACGGTTATCATACTGTTAACTGGGTTCAGATCACGAGTTGTACGGTGTGATTGGTGTGGCTGGTATGAGTCTTACCCGGGATTCAAGATCCTTCCTTATTATGTACGCTTGTCCGGGCACAGTATCTTAACTGAGGCTTGGAGGAGGGTCATAGGGGGAGGAGCCAGTGCACACCAGCTAGTCTAAAGCTTTTACTTTTTGTGCCCAGTCTCCTGCGGAGCCGCTATTCCCCATGGTCCTTACGGAGTTCCCAGCATCCACTACGGACTATGAGAAATAGAATTATCGGTAAGTAAATTCTTATTTTTTTTTTCTTCCCCCCCCCCCCCCCCCAAAAAAAAACTGCTCAGAAATTGTCTCCTTTTTATTTTTATTTGTTTTATTGAATTAGGTAAGAACATCTATTTAAAATATATCCAGCACAAAAAAAAACTTTTTTCATATAAACGGTTATTTTCTCTGCAGCTGCACGGCTGACACTGGGGGAGGGAACCAGGAAGCAGAGGGGCCGGGAGGTTCCGCTGAGAGTGGCAGCTGCTCCTCAATGATAGGCTGCACGGCTTACACTGGGGGAGGGAACCAGGAAGCAGAGGGGCCGGGAGGTTCCGCTGAGAGTGGCAGCTGCTCCTCCATGATAGGCTGCACGGCTGACACTGGGGGAGGGAACCAGGAAGCAGAGGGGCTGGGAGGTTCCGCTGAGAGTGGCAGCTGCTCCTCAATGATAGGCTGCACGGCTTACACTGGGGGAGGGAACCAGGAAGCAGAGGGGCCGGGAGGTTCCCCTGAGAGTGGCAGCTGCTCCTCAATGGTAGGCTGCACGGCTGACACTGGGATAGGGAACCAGGAAGCAGAGGGGACGGGAGGTTCCTCTGAGAGTGGCAGCTGCTCCTCAGTGATAGGCTGCACAGCTGACATTAGTATAGGGAACCAGGAAACAGGGTCTGGGAGGTCCCTCCGAGAGTGGCAGCTGCTGCTGGAAGATTATCTCCCGGCAGCAGCCCCCAGTGGACATTTCGGACTGGTCGCATCAGATGCAATGATGTCAGGGAAAGCCCAGCATTATGTAGTCACACCTGATACCACTACACCAGGCAAATGGTTAATAACAAAAAAATGAAATATACACAGTGCAATTGTTTTAATAAGTAAAGCGATGAGAAAATGTTTTCGCCTTAGATGTCACACTCAGCCGGCATCTGAATTCGCTGTATAAGATATTTGTAATTTCAGATTACCTGACCATAATCATCCAGCAGACGCTTCACTAACAATCGGCATATGCCTTATGAACCCGGGATCTTAGCTTGTCATTTCCGGTGGGCTAACGTGAGGATTACCTTCAGCCAACACAAGAATTAGCAAAATCACCAGGTGGCATCTTTTCAGCGTTGCCAATGAAACTCTGATCAGCGGGGCTCAATCTTAGTTTGTGAGCCGCACCCTGAGCGACAGAGGGAAAGTTACAGTACAAAACGTCCAAATTGCTCAGCCCTGTCGCCCCATATATGATCAATGGACGACTGTGGGCCTGATTCAGAGATGTACGCTATGTAGATACTTACGCAGTTGAGCTTTTATCGTCCGACTGCGCATGCGTCGCGGTCACACTGCACATGTGCCAAGGTGCCTTAGTGATGCTGCTCACAGTGGGGGTTTATTTGCAAAGTAATTGACAGTGAGGGACTGTTTGGGGGAGGGGAGTGGCAACAAAAAAGCAGGTGTATTGTGACCGCATTCTGGGGGTGTCAGCCTATAGACGAGATCTTGTACACGGAAAACATGGCGCCAGCGTCTCATTTCCCACGGCATTTCTGCACGATCATAGGATTACTCAGGGAATCCATTATGGAAGGATCTGCAACCGGCGCTGCGCCTTTGTAAACAGATGCTGAGATTTGTGCAGCCGCCAGTGGGCGTCTCATCCACATCCAGACGGGCAGTGCACATAGGGCCTGATTCAGTTCGGATCACAATATGCCAGCCAACCGCAAAAACTACGAAAAGGATCCAGGCACCCCGCAGAAAATGCGAACACCTCTGCCTGTCAATCAAGCAGAGGTGTGCAGGGGGCGGCAATTCTACGTTTCCAAGACGGAGCGTTGCAGGGGAGCGGCTTAGGAACGCATGCATGGCGGCGCGAACGATGGGCGTCTTTGGGCGTGACTTCACGTAGCCGCCGCGATCAAAAAGATGGCATCGGGCCTCCTGAGGGCAACAGGCTTCCTTAATTTTAGTGATCACGCTGAAATTGTGGTGCGACCGCGATTTTAGCGTGGTTAAGGGGTGGGGGCGGCAGTTAGCATGCTGGGCGGGCTTGCCCTGCGATGGGCGGCCCCCAGCGTGCGATTCAAAGGATTACAAATTCTGCTATTTAGCAGCATCTGCAATCCTGACTGAGTCAGGTCCATTAGCTGCATATGGGATTACAGCTGCGAATGCATTTCCGTACATCTCTGAATCGGCCCCTGTGTCTCTCACTGGTAAATGTAACCGCAACGACGGGGAGCTCCAGGGAACAGTCAGTAGGCCACCGGAGCTGTTGGACGTTTGTCCTACCGTAGCCCTGTCCATTACTCGTGCCCATCATGATAAGTACCCCTGTGTATCCCTTCCCTGACTCTTCCTACATCATTACCCTCCTGATGTGTGGCAGTGTGCGTCTTCTGCGGTGGATACAGGCTGTCATTCCGAGTTGATCGCTCGCTGCCGATTTTCGCAGCGCAGCGATCAGGCTAAAAATCGGCATTTCTGCGCATGCGTATGGGCCGCAATGCGCACGCGCGTCGCACGGGTACAAAGCCCGTTGTGGTTGTGCTCAGGTTCTACCGAAGTTTTCAGTTGCACTGGCGGCCGCAAGAAGATTGACAGGAAGGGGGCGTTTCTGGGTGTCAACTGACCGTTTTTAGGGAGTGTTTGCAAAAACGCAGGCGTGTCTGAAAAAACGCAGGCGTGGCTGGGCGGGTGTATGACGTCAAATCCGGACAGGAATAGGCTGAAGTGATCGCAAGCGCTGAGTAGGTTCAGAGCTACTCAGAAACTGCACAAACTGTTTTTGCAGAGCTCGGCTGCACAGGCGTTCGCACTTCTGCTACTCTAAAATACACTCCCTAGTGGGCGGCGGCATAGCGTTTACACGGCTGCTAAAGCTAGTTAGCGAGCGATCAACTCTGAATGATCCCTACAGTACAGAGTTATACTAAAGATACATGGCACACGTGCTTTGAGCAGCTATAACGGCCCTATGGTTCTTTGAATCTGCAATATACAGAGCATTAAAGTGTGTTAAAAGTCTATCAAGTAAAAAGTTACCTTGCAAGCTTATTATAACGCAGCAATTATATAGACATGGAGACATGCACGTGGTGATCATTCGCATTCAGTGGTTGTAATAAAAGTGTGTCTCGGGGGGAGAATGCGGGCCTGTATTGATCACCATGAGCTCTGCCACTGATCCGTGCCTATATATACTGGCATACAAACCCTAAAGTAGTTATTCCTAGCGCTTACCTGTTCCTCACTTTTCTTTAGGATCCTACAGCGCCAGCCAAGGAGTCTCCTGCATCCGGGAAGATGTTGCACGGTATATCGAGCGGCGAGACAGCGGGATTCCTGCAGACCCGGAGAATATTTACCTGACTACTGGCGCTAGTGATGGCATATTTGTAAGTTGCAGAGATCCAGCCAACAACATGTAGCTATAAATATACAAGACATAGGGGGTAATTCAGACCCGATCACTAGGGTGCGTTTTTTGCATCCCTGCGATCAGGTAGTCGCCGCCTACAGGGGGAGGAGGTAGTCGCGGTGCAGGTGTGCCATCACATGCGCAGGAGAGCTGCTCAAACAGCCCAGGACTTACTCAACCGCTGCGATGATCGGGACTGGAGCTGACGTCTCAAATCTTCCCACAAAACGCCTGGTCCCTCCTGCGTTTTTCCTGACACACCATAGAAACGGTTAGTTGCCACCCACAAACGCCCTCTTCCTGTCAATCTTCTTGCTATCACCGGTGCAATCTGATTTTTTTGCACCATCCCTGCGCTCCCTGGCGCTGCGGGCCGTCACGTCTGCACATTGCGGTGCATACGCATGCGCAGTTCAGACCTGATCGAGCAATGAGGTCTGAATTACCCCCAGAGTTCATATATTAAAGAAATCATCGCAGCAGCAATTTCTATTTCAGTGGTTCACCAGGGCATCCCCAGACAAAACTATTTGGTCATTTGATGGAACCTGCGTAGAGTAACTGTTACATGTTTCATGTTTTCAGACCATCCTGAAGATCCTGGTGTCAGGAGACGGGAGATCACGGACAGGAGTCATGATTCCTATCCCTCAGTACCCATTGTACTCTGCAGCCATATCTGAACTCAACGCAGTCCAGGCGAATTACTACCTGGACGAGGGGAACTGTTGGGCGTTGGACATCAATGAACTACGAAGGGCATTGTACCAGGCAAAAGAATTCTCCAACCCAAAGGTGCTTTGTATCATTAATCCAGGAAACCCGACGGGTGAGTTTATGGATGCGCTGCATATCCCATGTTGTGCGCGTACTTGGAATATTGCCTCAAATGACCTGAAGACAGATGTACAGAATACCCTCATCTCATGTTCCTTATCCATTCAGAGCATATTTATAGGGTACTATGTTACTCTATACAATTTTACTATAGTAAAGTATGCTGGGTCAGTGTGCTGCATGCTGGGGTACAGTATGCTGGGTCAGTGTGCTGCATGCTGGGGTACAGTATGCTGGGTCAGTGTGCTGCATGCTGGGGTACAGGATGCTGGGTCAGTGTGCTGCATACAGGGGTACAGAATGCTGGGTCAGTGTGCTGCATACAGGGGTACAGAATGCTGGGTCAGTGTGCTGCATGCAGGGGTACAGTATGCTGGGTCAGTGTGCTGCATGCAGGGGTACAGTATGCTGGGTCAGTGTGCTGCATGCAGGGGTACAGTATGCTGAGTCAGTGTGCTGAATACAGGGGTACAGTATGCTGGGTCAGTGTGCTGCATGCTGGGGTACAGTATGCTGGGTCAGTGTGCTGCATGCTGGGGTACAGGATGCTGGGTCAGTGTGCTGCATACAGGGGTACAGAATGCTGGGTCAGTGTGCTGCATACAGGGGTACAGAATGCTGGGTCAGTGTGCTGCATGCAGGGGTACAGTATGCTGGGTCAGTGTGCTGCATGCAGGGGTACAGGATGCTGGGTCAGTGTGCTGCATACAGGGGTACAGAATGCTGGGTCAGTGTGCTGCATACAGGGGTACAGGATGCTGGGTCAGTGTGCTGCATGCAGGGGTACAGGATGCTGGGTCAGTGTGCTGCATGCAGGGGTACAGGATGCTGGGTCAGTGTGCTGCATGCAGGGGTACAGGATGCTGGGTCAGTGTGCTGCATGCAGGGGTACAGTATGCTGGGTCAGTGTGCTGCATACAGGGGTACAGGATGCTGGGTCAGTGTGCTGCATACAGGGGTACAGTATGCTGGGTCAGTGTGCTGCATACAGGGGTACAGTATGCTGGGTCAGTGTGCTGCATACAGGGGTACAGGATGCTGGGTCAGTGTGCTGCATACAGGGGTACAGGATGCTGGGTCAGTGTGTTGCATACAGGGGTACAGTATGCTGGGTCAGTGTGCTGCATACAGGAGTACGGGATGCTGGGTCAGTGTGCTGCATACAGGGGTACGGGATGCTGGGTCAGTGTGCTGCATACAGGGGTACAGTATGCTGGGTCAGTGTGCTGCATACAGGGGTACAGGATGCTGGGTCAGTGTGTTGCATACAGGGGTACAGTATGCTGGGTCAGTGTGCTGCATACAGGAGTACGGGATGCTGGGTCAGTGTGCTGCATACAGGGGTACAGGATGCTGGGTCAGTGTGCTGCATACAGGGGTACAGTATGCTGGGTCAGTGTGCTGCATACAGGGGTACAGGATGCTGGGTCAGTGTGCTGCATACAGGGGTACAGTATGCTGGGTCAGTGTGCTGCATGCAGGGGTACAGGATGCTGGGTCAGTGTGCTGCATGCAGGGGTACAGGATGCTGGGTCAGTGTGCTGCATGCAGGGGTACAGGATGCTGGGTCAGTGTGCTGCATGCAGGGGTACAGTATGCTGGGTCAGTGTGCTGCATACAGGGGTACAGGATGCTGGGTCAGTGTGCTGCATACAGGGGTACAGTATGCTGGGTCAGTGTGCTGCATACAGGGGTACAGCATGCTGGGTCAGTGTGCTGCATACAGGGGTACAGGATGCTGGGTCAGTGTGCTGCATACAGGGGTACAGGATGCTGGGTCAGTGTGCTGCATGCAGGGGTACAGTATGCTGGGTCAGTGTGCTGCATACAGGGGTACAGCATGCTGGGTCAGTGTGCTGCATACAGGGGTACAGGATGCTGGGTCAGTGTGCTGCATACAGGGGTACAGGATGCTGGGTCAGTGTGCTGCATGCAGGGGTACAGTATGCTGGGTCAGTGTGCTGCATACAGGGGTACAGCATGCTGGGTCAGTGTGCTGCATACAGGGGTACAGTATGCTGGGTCAGTGTGCTGCATACAGGGGTACAGTATGCTGGGTCAGTGTGCTGCATACAGGGGTACAGGATGCTGGGTCAGTGTGTTGCATACAGGGGTACAGTATGCTGGGTCAGTGTGCTGCATACAGGAGTACGGGATGCTGGGTCAGTGTGCTGCATACAGGGGTACAGTATGCTGGGTCAGTGTGCTGCATACAGGGGTACAGGATGCTGGGTCAGTGTGTTGCATACAGGGGTACAGTATGCTGGGTCAGTGTGCTGCATACAGGAGTACGGGATGCTGGGTCAGTGTGCTGCATACAGGGGTACGGGATGCTGGGTCAGTGTGCTGCATACAGGGGTACAGTATGCTGGGTCAGTGTGCTGCATACAGGGGTACAGGATGCTGGGTCAGTGTGCTGCATACAGGGGTACAGGATGCTGGGTCAGTGTGCTGCATACAGGGGTACAGGATGCTGGGTCAGTGTGCTGCATACAGGAGTACGGGATGCTGGGTCAGTGTGCTGCATACAGGGGTACAGGATGCTGGGTCAGTGTGCTGCATACAGGAGTACGGGATGCTGGGTCAGTGTGCTGCATACAGGAGTACGGGATGCTGGGTCAGTGTGCTGCATACAGGGGTACAGGATGCTGGGTCAGTGTGCTGCATACAGGGGTAATGTCATTTTCCAGGCTGACAACAGTGCAGGTGGTTTCTGTGACTCTGCTGTGCGCAGCGTCATCGTCTCTCCCCTTGTTTTGTGCAGGACAGGTGCAGAGCAGGCGCTGCATAGAGGAAGTCATTCACTTTGCCTGGGAGGAGGGGCTGTTTCTACTGGCAGATGAGGTAATAAGGATGTTTACTGATTTGCAGTTGCATGAGATCACCATACATATTAGCTGAACATCAACTTGAAAATGTCCCTTTATTTCTCTGACGTCCTAGTGGATGCTGGGACTTCCGTAAGGACCATGGGGAATAGCGGCTCCGCAGGAGACTGGGCACAAAAAGTAAAAGCTTTAGACTAGCTGGTGTGCACTGGCTCCTCCCCCTATGACCCTCCTCCAAGCCTCAGTTAGATTTTTGTGCCCGGCCAAGAAGGGTGCATGCTAGGTAGCTCTCCTGAGCTGCTTAGAGTAAAAGTTTAAATAGGTTTTTTATTTTCAGCACTGCAGCTGTGCGCCATTGCTCTCAGCACACTTCACACTCCGGTCACTGAGGGTGCAGGGCGCTGGGGGGGAGCGCCCTGAGACGCAATAAAACATGTTTAAACCTTATATGGCTAAAGAAATACATCACATATAGCTCCTGGGCTATATGGATGCATTTCACCCCTGCCAGTTTTCCTAAAAAAAGCGGGAGAAAAGGCCGCCGTGAAGGGGGCGGAGCCTATCTCCTCAGCACACAAGCGCCATTTTCCCTCACAGTTCCGCTGGAAGGAAGTCTCCCAGACTCTCCCCTGCAGTCCTGCTACAGAATCAGGGTAAAACAAGAGAGGGGGGGCACTATTGGCAGCTAATATAAAACAGCAGCTATAAAGGGAGTAACACTTACATAAGGTTATCCCTGTATATATATATAGCGCTCTGGTGTGTGCTGGCAAACTCTCCCTCTGTCTCCCCAAAGGGCTCGTGGGGTCCTGTCCTCTTTCAGAGCATTCCCTGTGTGTGTGCTGGGTGTCGGTACGATTGTGTCGACATGTATGAGGAGGAAAATGATGTGGAAGCAGAGCAATTGCCTGTGTTAGTGATGTCACCCCCTAGGGAGTCGACACCTGACTGGATGGTCGTATTTAAAGAATTACGTGACAGTGTCAGCACTTTGCAAAAAACTGTTGACGACATGAGACAGCCGGCAAATCAATTAGTGCCTGTTCAGGCGTCTCAGACACCGTCGGGGGCGCTAAAACGCCCGTTACCTCAGATGGTCGACACAGACACGGATACTGAATCCAGTGTCGACGGTGAGGAGACAAACGTAATGTCCAGTAGGGCCACACGTTACATGATCACGGCAATGAAGGAGGCATTGAATATTTCTGACACTACAAGTACCACAAAAAAGGGTATTATGTGGGGTGTGAAAAAACTACCAGTAGTTTTTCCTGAATCAGATGAATTAAATGAGGTGTGTGATAAAGCGTGGGTTTCCCCCGATAAAAAACTGCTGATTTCTAATAAATTATTGGCACTATACCCTTTCCCGCCAGAGGTTAGGGCGCGTTGGGAAACACCCCCTAGGGTAGATAAGGCGCTCACACGCTTATCAAAACAAGTGGCGTTACCGTCTCCCGATACGGCCGCCCTTAAGGAACCAGCTGATAGAAGGCTGGAAAATATCCTAAAAGGTATATACACACATACTGGTGTTATACTGCGACCAGCAATCGCCTCAGCCTGGATGTGCAGTGCTGGGGTGGCTTGGTCGGATTCCCTGACTGACAATATTGATACCCTGGATAGGGACAGTATATTATTAACTATAGAGCATTTAAAGGATGCATTACTATATATGCGAGATGCACAGAGGGATATTTGCACCCTGGCATCTAGAGTGAGTGCGATGTCCATTTCTGCCAGAAGAGCGTTATGGACGCGACAGTGGTCAGGTGATGCGGATTCCAAACGACATATGGAAGTATTGCCGTATAAAGGGGAGGAGTTATTTGGGGTCGGTCTATCGGACCTGGTGGCCACAGCAACGGCTGGAAAATCCACCTTTTTACCCCAGGTCACCTCTCAGCAGAAAAAGACACCGTCTTTTCAAACTCGGTCCTTTCGTTTCCATAAGGGCAAGCGGGCAAAAGGCCACTCATTTCTGCCCCGGGGCAGAGGAAGGGGAAAAAGACTGCACCAGGCAGCCTCTTCCCAGGAGCAGAAGCCCTCCCCCACTTCTGCCAAGTCTTCAGCATGACGCTGGGGCCTTACAAGCGGACTCAGGCACGGTGGGGGGCCGTCTCAAGAATTTCAGCGCGCAGTGGGCTCACTCGCAAGTGGACCCCTGGATCCTGCAGGTAGTATCACAGGGGTACAAATTGGAATTCGAGACGTCTCCCCCTCGCCGGTTCCTGAAGTCTGCTCTACCAACGTCTCCCTCCGACAGGGAGGCGGTAGTGGAAGCTATTCACAAGCTGTATTCCCAGCAGGTGATAATTAAGGTACCCCTCCTACAACAGGGAAAGGGGTATTATTCCACGCTGTTTGTGGTACCGAAGCCGGACGGCTCGGTGAGACCAATTTTAAATCTAAAATCCTTGAACACTTACATAAAAAGGTTCAAATTCAAGATGGAGTCACTCAGAGCAGTGATAGCGAACCTGGAAGAAGGGGACTATATGGTGTCTCTGGACATCAAAGATGCTTATCTCCATGTCCCAATCTACCCTTCTCACCAAGGGTACCTCAGGTTTGTGGTACAAAACGGTCATTATCAGTTTCAGACGCTGCCGTTTGGATTGTCCACGGCACCACGGGTCTTTACCAAGGTAATGGCCGAAATGATGATTCTTCTTCGAAGAAAAGGCGTCTTAATTATCCCTTACTTGGACGATCTCCTGATAAGGGCAAGGTCCAGGGAACAGTTAGAGGTCGGAGTAGCGCTATCTCAGGTAGTGCTACGTCAGCACGGGTGGATCCTAAATATCCCAAAATCACAGCTGATTCCAACAACACGTCTACTGTTCCTGGGGATGATTCTGGACACAGTCCAGAAAAAGGTGTTTCTCCCGGAGGAGAAGGCCAGGGAGTTATCCGAGCTAGTCAGGAAACTCCTAAAACCAGGCCAAGTGTCAGTGCATCAATGCACGAGAGTCCTGGGAAAAATGGTGGCTTCTTACGAAGCGATTCTATTCGGAAGATTCCATGCAAGAACTTTTCAGTGGGATCTGCTGGACAAATGGTCCGGATCGCATCTTCAGATGCATCAGCGGATAACCCTAAGTCAAGCAAGGCCTCTGCTTCAGGGTCAGTCGGTATTGATCCAATCGGACAACATCACTGCAGTCGCCCACGTCAACAGACAGGGCGGCACAAGAAGCAGGAGGGCAATGGCAGAAGCTGCAAGGATTCTTCGCTGGGCGGAAAATCATGTGGTGGCACTGTCAGCAGTGTTCATTCCGGGAGTGGACAACTGGGAAGCAGACTTCCTCAGCAGACATGACCTCCACCCGGGGGAGTGGGGACTTCACCCAGAAGTCTTTCAAGTGATTGTAAACCGTTGGGAAAAACCAAAGGTGGACATGATGGCGTCCCGTCTCAACAAAAAACTGGACAGATATTGCGCCAGGTCAAGGGACCCTCAGGCAATAGCGGTGGACGCTCTGGTAACACCGTGGGTGTACCAGTCGGTGTATGTGTCCCCTCCTCTGCCTCTCATTCCAAAAGTACTGAGAATCATAAGAAGGAGAGGAGTAAAGACTATACTCGTGGCTCCGGATTGGCCAAGAAGAACTTGGTACCCGGAACTGCAAGAGATGCTCACGGAGGACCCGTGGCCTCTACCGCTAAGAAAGGACCTGCTCCAGCAGGGACCTTGTCTGTTCCAAGACTTACCGCGGCTGCGTTTGACGGCATGGCGGTTGAACGCCGGATCCTGATGGAAAAAGGCATTCTAGATGAAGTCATCCCTACCCTGATCAAAGCCAGGAAGGATGTAACTGCGAAACATTATCACCGCATTTGGCGAAAATATGTTTCCTGGTGTGAGGCTAAGAAGGCCCCCACAGAGGAATTTCAACTGGGTCGTTTCCTGCATTTCCTGCAAGCAGGACTGTCTATGGGCCTAAAATTAGGATCCATTAAGGTTCAAATTTCGGCCCTGTCGATCTTCTTCCAGAAAGAACTGGCTTCATTGCCTGAAGTTCAGACGTTTGTCAAGGGGGTACTGCATATACAACCTCCTTTTGTGCCACCAGTGGCACCTTGGGATCTCAATGTAGTTTTAGGGTTCCTAAAATCACATTGGTTTGAACCACTCACCACTGTGGAATTAAAATATCGTCAGCCAGGCGTGTCTCAGAAATGGCGGCTTTGTCATATAAAAGCCCTTACCTAATTTTTCATTCAGACAGGGCAGAATTGAGGACTCGTCCTCAATTTCTCCCTAAGGTGGTTTCAGCGTTTCACATGAACCAACCTATTGTGGTGCCTGCGGCTACTAGGGACTTGGAGGACTCCAAGTTGTTGGACGTAGTCAGGGCCCTGAAAATATGTTTCCAGGACGGCTGGAGTCAGAAAATCTGACTCGCTGTTTATCCTGTATGCACCCAACAAGCTGGGTGCTCCTGCTTCTAAGCAGACGATTGCTCGTTGGATTTGTAGTACAATTCAGCTTGCACATTCTGTGGCAGGCCTGCCACAGCCAAAATCTGTAAAAGCCCATTCCACAAGGAAAGTGGGCTCATCTTGGGCGGCTGCCCGAGGGGTCTCGGCTTTACAACTTTGCCGAGCAGCTACTTGGTCAGGGGCAAACACGTTTGCTAAATTCTACAAATTTGATACCCTGGCTGAGGAGGACCTGGAGTTCTCTCATTCGGTGCTGCAGAGTCATCCGCACTCTCCCGCCCGTTTGGGAGCTTTGGTATAATCCCCATGGTCCTTACGGAAGTCCCAGCATCCACTAGGACTTCAGAGAAAATAAGAATTTACTTACCGATAATTCTATTTCTCGTAGTCCGTAGTGGATGCTGGGCGCCCATCCCAAGTGCGGTTTATCTGCAATACTTGTACATAGTTATTGTTACAAAAAATCGGGTTGTTTATTGTTGTGAGCCATCTTTTCAGAGGCTCCTACGTTTATCATACTGTTAACTGGGTTCAGATCACAGGTTATACGGTGTGATTGGTGTGGCTGGTATGAGTTTTACCCGGGATTCAAAATCCTTCCTTATTGTGTACGCTCGTCCGGGCACAGTATCCTAACTGAGGCTTGGAGGAGGGTCATAGGGGGAGGAGCCAGTGCACACCAGCTAGTCTAAAGCTTTTACTTTTTGTGCCCAGTCTCCTGCGGAGCCGCTATTCCCCATGGTCCTTACGGAAGTCCCAGCATCCACTACGGACTACGAGAAATAGAATTATCGGTAAGTAAATTCTTATTATTGCTATTAGTCCACCCTACTGATATCATAGAAATATGGCAATTTGTACCAAGCAACTTCTCAATGATTCAGTCTGTGTATTCTTTAGGTCTATCAGGACAACGTCTACTCTGAAAGCTGCCAATTCCATTCATTTAAGAAAGTCCTGTACGAGATGGGTCCGGAATACAGCAGTAACGTGGAGCTCGCCTCATTCCACTCCACCTCCAAGGGTTACATGGGAGAGTAAGTCCCGGGATGAGATATTCCTAACGTCTCGCTAACACGAGTCTCGTGTCTGCCGCGTGCATGGCTTTGCAGAAGAAAGTATAGCGTCCTTTGCAGTGGAGAAAAATTGATGGGACTTTATTATGCTAAGTGCGGGTGTGTGCCTAGCCTTTTGGAGCATTACAAGGGAGGAAAGGTTGCATACCTTTTTTATTTTGTAGTTGTCTTAGGGCTACCGCAGCCGCAATTGTGTAAGCAGATGCTGCACGCAAAAATGCAAATGCCACAGCCGTGTAGATTTGCATTGACATGCCCAACGGCAACTTTTTGAGTTCCAAAGGTTGCTTACAAAATGCAGATCATCCAATTATCAAACTTCTGAGTAGACTCTGTTGCGCAACATGCCCGCAGGAAGTGACAAGCCGGAGCCACTGTTATTGACTATGGGGTCGTACGCAGTAACCGTATGGGAGGCTGAGACATTCCCTGAAACCGGTCACAACACTCCTCCCCTGACTGCAAATCCCTGTGCGAATAAATCCTCTCTGCGAATTCCAGCGCTAGACTCTCGCGGCATATGCGGAAGAATTGGGTTTGCGCACATCTCTGAAATAGGCCCTTAACTCCTCTTCTCCAGCTGTGAGCTAGCGGAGGTTGCGTTTGGACATATTCTTTTAATAGGACATCATTTGATTGGCCAGAACTCTCAGCGGAGAATGTTACTAGCCAATGAGGATGACAGGTCTAACCAACATCTTGGGTGAGCCCTGTTATTTTGCGTTTAGGACAAGCAATATGATCTCAGATGACTTCACAGGATCCTATGAGCGCAGTGGGAAGATGATCAGTATTAGTACGCAGGCGCCCTCACATGTCCCAGTTCACGACCCCACTGTACAATAGTGTCTGATAGTAGCATTCCATTGTTAGTAGTAGGTAAGCAGTATGCAGAATAATAACAGTATAGTTTCAATGTGATATCCAGTAGACACCACACAATTTGTACATCCAGTTTCTTTCTCAAGTAGACGTGCGCCTTAATATGTTCAGGGAATCTGATGTGACCTTTAATTTGCTTATTGCTCCTATGTTACATATAGTTATTCCGTTATTGTCCGATCCAGATTTAACGGTGGATGTTTTGTGTCTCAGGTGTGGGTACAGAGGCGGCTATATGGAGGTGGTGAACCTGCACCCGGAAATTCAGACGCAGCTGGTGAAGATCCTTTCTGTTCGCCTCTGTCCTCCGGTGCCCGGGCAGGCCGCCATGGATGTTGTGGTGAATCCGCCGCAGCCCAGCGAGGAGTCCTACGAGCAGTTTATCCAGGTAGCTATGGCTCACTGACTGTAGCATATCTTTGTGCCATGGCTACCTCTGTGATGCGTCTTCCCTGTAACCTGGATCCAATACAATTATGTAGCATTCCGGAGTATGTGACACCTTTTTACCGTATACTTGTACTACCAGATACGGAGAGGAAACATGCCCTTCCCAGAGCGCCAGTTACCGGGGATCCGGAGGCTGCACTTATCTATGGTTCGTCTTACTGGGGCTGTGACAGGAGGACCAATTGCTACCTTTATTATCTTTGACATCACGGAAATTGTGGCTTCTGATTGGTTCTTCTGCTCATATACCCCTCCTTAGCCAATTAAAAATGGTGAACAGAAATAACTGTCATGGAACAGTGCCGATGGAATGTCCCATAGTACTTTTCAGCGGGAACGGAGGAATACCGAAGTAGTAGCTGCCTGGAGGATTCTGCCAACACTGTACACCCACCTTGTGGAAATGATAACCGGGTGGCACTGCAGATCAGGTACACCTATGCTGCACCACCCAGTAGCCATCCAGATCCAGTGGAGGTTCACCTGTGGAAAGAAGCTGAACTCTTTCTTGTGGTCATTGAGAATCACAATGGTCAGCACCAACTTCAGAACACGGGCATGTGACTGGTTATAGGGTGGCCAAATGTGGTTCGCTTCTTGGAAGAAAATTATCTTCACTGGAGTGAGAGTCAACTAGTGAAAAGCACAGAGAAAAGAAATCCATTCCTGGCTCTAGTTGCCTTCGTGGCACCTGATCAGATAGGTCTTTCGTCACTGTGATTTTTAATTTTTTTTGCTTCAGAATCTACGCAGTGAAGGCCAACTCCTTTTGTCTGTGTTTAAAAAGGGGGCATTGGGGAGTCTGGCTGAAGAGGGCTGAGCTTGGGCAGATCAACTGCATGTTCAACCCAACCGGCATACAAGTAACCATTTATATGATGGCTAACACTGAAAGCCTTTCCAGTCTGTCCGTCAGCGGTCAGAGGGTCTGAGAAATAGTATAGACTGAGTGGAGTACCCGTTAAAGCCACCAGCTGGCTCAGAGCCACCTTTCTGTGCGTGATTAAGTCACAACGTTGACAGTATCTGCTGGCTTCTTGGACAGTTCACTTTCCATTTGCATATCTCCGAGATGTCTGGAAGTAACCGCTCTGCCTGTCTCAGGCTCTGAGATGCTTCCTGCATGACCTGATGCCTGCCTTATGGTTTAGACAAGTTCCTGCAGAGTTTGGTGCCTGAACTTTTGAGGAGCGATGCCCAGGTACTCCGGGCCAGATAGATCAAGGTCTTGGTACTCAGGACAATTTATCAGTGAGTTCCAAGATGTTATTTGATAGACACAACTATGGGGGAGAGGTATCAAACCTTGGAGGAGTAGTAAAGTGGAGCGATATAAAGTACTGACCAGTCTGCTCCTAGTTGTCATTTTTCAAATACTATAAAATGACAGGAGCAGATTGGCTGGTACTTTAACTCTCTCTATCACTCTCCGAGGTTTGAGAAATCTCCACCTACGTCTGTTGGACACAGTTATGAAAGTACACCACACTTCATTACCGAATACTGGCATCACCATCTGCCAAAGTCATTGAGTAGGGTTTCTACTTTCTAGCCCTGGATGATGCTGGCCCATTCTCTACCCCAAGGGGGTAGCAACTATTGAAAATAGTTGGATGTGTTAAACAGTGCTTAAGAAACATGCTACATGGCTGCTGTGACTAAAGATGACTTGGACCTGTCTGTAAATCAGCCATGGCTTTCCAGGGTCAGCTCAAGATGCTGAATTACCTTCTTCCAATTTCGGACTTTCACCAAATTTTAGTCCAGTTGCAGCTTGGTTATAATACGCGGGGGACACCGTATCTTGTGTAACCTGACCTGGCCTACCAGCTCACACAGCGTCCTTCACCATGAATTCTCCCCACAGATGGCATCGCAATGAGTAGTCTGCTCCTGCACTCCAGAAGTCCAGCGACTTTTCTCTCCAGACGTTCTCTGCAGATAACTAGTGTTACCAACTCTGAAATAGAAAACTAGCAACTAATCAGTGATATACAAACGCAAGCCAATCCCAAAATGCCCAACTTAAAGGGGGGGGGGGGGGGGGAGTGTTTAATGGAAAACCACAAACCTTATTTATGGTTCATTTTTTATTTTTTTTATTATATCAGGACTGTCTGGTATAAGAGAAAAAAAACACATTGGTAAATGTAACTTCTTTTGATCGTTTAAACATTACATGTTGTAGTAAGCCAAAACGTTATCACTACATATAGATGGCGGGAGGCAGCAGAGCTACAAATATGGCCAAAACTCAGAAAAATGTATTTTCTGTGGTTTGTCCAATTACCACATATGCATCAAGCTTGGATGCGGTGGGCAACACCATCTCGCTACTCCACAGACGCCTATGGGCTTCTTTCCGTGTTTCTCCCAGAGAGTGATCCAATCAGATACCTCCCAACACCTCCACGGCACTCAACGCATGCACAGATGGATTCCCAGGTCCTATACCCAGATGTCCCGACACGGCAAGGGACAGCTCTCATTGGATCCCTCCCAACACCTCCGCGGCACTCAACACATGCACAGACGGACTCCCAAGTCCTAAACCCAGATGTCCCCACACTGCAAGGGACAGCTCTCATCGAGAGAGTTGTCCTTTGCTATAATCATACATACAGCTACTGCCGCACATATTTAGCTGGGTGAATCCTTTCGCACTCAATTGAATTTCCCCCATTGACTACTAATGTATATAAAAGAAAATACTATGTAATGACAGCTCACACGTAGATATGTAACGTGCTAACCTAATTAGTGGTATCTGGCTGCACAGTATAATCTCAGGTGCTGCTGGTGGGATTGATATCTGGACATCTTCCTTCTTCTACTCCAACTCCTGTGCTAGACACCATACAAACGTCTTAATTTACTCTGCTGCTCGGCGCCATCAGAACACAGACGAGCAACCTTAAACGAAAAAACGAGCAACAAGCACCTTAAGAAAAAAAATCAAACCCAATTCCGCTTGTTATAAACTGAATGGGCAACACTCGGAGATAACCCCCGCCAGTAGAGCTCACTGCTCTTTTCATACCGTACCCTGTCTATGTATAACACAAGCAGGTCAGCCAGGGTCTCACAGCGTCTGATGAAGAGTGGAGACGAGATGTCTCAGTATATAATGAGGTGTATGTGATCAGAGTACCTGCTGTACGTGTATTGTACAGTGAGGGGCCTTAGATCAATGGGCTTCTTTATCTATATCCGATAACACTCTGGCCTAGACTTATTGCTGAACATCGTATAACCAAATAAACTCTGCATATTGCAAGTATGACACACAAAATATAACTATATAATATAATATTGCCCAGCATACAACTAATGACGTATTGTCCCTGGGTAGGACCAGCGCTAGGAAAGTCACTGTGCGCCTTATACCACTGTGTGACACGTGGCGCGGGCTGTGTCGTCACATACACCCATTCAGTCGGCAGTTATTCATAAATAATGGAAATGAACGTTGTGTTGTTAGTATGTAAGTGTATATGTGTGATGTGTTATACACAAGACAGCTCTGGCTCATTGTTACCATATCTGTGTTGAATGTGTACAGAATGGAGAACTGTACGTTTCTCTGATGATGTGAATGTCTCTGCAGGAGAAAGAAGCCGTGCTGTCCACCCTGGCTCACAAGGCCAGACTGACAGAGGAGTGGTTCAACCAGATTCCCGGCATTGAGTGTAACCCGCTGCAAGGTGCCATGTATGCCTTCCCCCGGATCCATATACCGCCCCGCGCTGTACAGAAAGCAGAGGTCAGTGTTACATGCACCATCAGATGCTGTGTCCTCTATGCTGCAAGGTGCCATGTATACCTTCCCCCGGATCTATATACCGCCCCGCGCTGTACAGAAAGCAGAGGTCAGTGTTACATGCACCATCAGATGCTGTGTCCTCTATGCTGCAAGGTGCCATGTATACCTTCCCCCGGATCTATATACCGCCCTGCGCTGTACAGAAAGCAGAGGTCAGTGTTACATGCACCATCAGATGCTGTGTCCTCTATACTGCAAGGTGCCATGTATACCTTCCCCCGGATCTATATACCGCCCCACGCTGTACAGAAAGCAGAGGTCAGTGTTACATGCACCATCAGATGCTGTGTCCTCTATGCTGCAAGGTGCCATGTATACCTTCCCCCGGATCTATATACCGCCCCGCGCTGTACAGAAAGCAGAGGTCAGTGTTACATGCACTATCAGATACTGTGTCCTCTATACTGCAAGGTGCCATGTATACCTTCCCCCGGATCTATATCCTGCCCCGCGCTGTACAGAAAGCAGAGGTCAGTGTTACATGCACCATCAGATGCTGTGTCCTCTATACTGCAAGGTGCCATGTATACCTTCCCCCGGATCTATATCCTGCCCCGCGCTGTACAGAAAGCAGAGGTCAGTGTTACATGCACCATCAGATGCTGTGTCCTCTATGCTGCAAGGTGCCATGTATACCTTCCCCCGGATCTATATACCGCCCTGCGCTGTACAGAAAGCAGAGGTCAGTGTTACATGCACTATCAGATGCTGTGTCCTCTATACTGCAAGGTGCCATGTATACCTTCCCCCGGATCTATATCCTGCCCTGCGCTGTACAGAAAGCAGAGGTCAGTGTTACATGCACCATCAGATGCTGTGTCCTCTATACTGCAAGGTGCCATGTATATCTTCCCCCGGATCTATATCCTGCCCTGCGCTGTACAGAAAGCAGAGGTCAGTGTTACATGCACCATCAGATACTGTGTCCTCTATACTGCAAGGTGCCATGTATACCTTCCCCCGGATCTATATACCGCCCCACGCTGTACAGAAAGCAGAGGTCAGTGTTACATGCACCATCAGATGCTGTGTCCTCTATACTGCAAGGTGCCATGTATACCTTCCCCTGGATCTATATCCTGCCCCGCGCTGTACAGAAAGCAGAGGTCAGTGTTACATGCACCATCAGATGCTGTGTCCTCTATGCTGCAAGGTGCCATGTATACCTTCCCCCGGATCTATATACCGCCCCACGCTGTACAGAAAGCAGAGGTCAGTGTTACATGCACCATCAGATGCTGTGTCCTCTATGCTGCAAGGTGCCATGTATACCTTCCCCCGGATCTATATACCGCCCTGCGCTGTACAGAAAGCAGAGGTCAGTGTTACATGCACTATCAGATGCTGTGTCCTCTATACTGCAAGGTGCCATGTATACCTTCCCCCGGATCTATATCCTGCCCTGCGCTGTACAGAAAGCAGAGGTCAGTGTTACATGCACCATCAGATACTGTGTCCTCTATACTGCAAGGTGCCATGTATACCTTCCCCCGGATCTATATACCGCCCCACGCTGTACAGAAAGCAGAGGTCAGTGTTACATGCACCATCAGATGCTGTGTCCTCTATGCTGCAAGGTGCCATGTATACCTTCCCCCGAATCTATATACCGCCCCACGCTGTACAGAAAGCAGAGGTCAGTGTTACATGCACTATCAGATGCTGTGTCCTCTATGCTGCAAGGTGCCATGTATACCTTCCCCCGGATCCATATACCGCCCCGCACTGTACAGAAAGCAGAGGTCAGTGTTACATGCACCATCAGATGCTGTGTCCTCTATGCTGCAAGGTGCCATGTATACCTTCCCCCGGATCCATATACCACCCAGCGCTGTACAGAAAGCAGAGGTCAGTGTTACATGCACCATCAGATGCTGTGTCCTCTATACTGCAAGGTGCCATGTATACCTTCCCCCGGATCTATATACCGCCCCGCGCTGTACAGAAAGCAGAGGTCAGTGTTACATGCACCATCAGATGCTGTGTCCTCTATGCTGCAAGGTGCCATGTATACCTTCCCCCGGATCCATATACCGCCCCGCGCTGTACAGAAAGCAGAGGTCAGTGTTACATGCACCATCAGATGCTGTGTCCTCTATACTGCAAGGTGCCATGTATACCTTCCCCTGGATCTATATCCTGCCCCGCGCTGTACAGAAAGCAGAGGTCAGTGTTACATGCACCATCAGATGCTGTGTCCTCTATACTGCAAGGTGCCATGTATGCCTTCCCCCGGATCTATATCCTGCCCTGCGCTGTACAGAAAGCAGAGGTCAGTGTTACATGCACCATCAGATGCTGTGTCCTCTATGCTGCAAGGTGCCATGTATACCTTCCCCCGGATCTATATACCACCCAGCGCTGTACAGAAAGCAGAGGTCAGTGTTACATGCACCATCAGATGCTGTGTCCTCTATACTGCAAGGTGCCATGTATACCTTCCCCCGGATCTATATACCACCCAGCGCTGTACAGAAAGCAGAGGTCAGTGTTACATGCACCATCAGATGCTGTGTCCTCTATACTGCAAGGTGCCATGTATACCTTCCCCCAGATCTATATCCTGCCCTGCGCTGTACAGAAAGCAGAGGTCAGTGTTACATGCACCATCAGATGCTGTGTCCTCTATACTGCAAGGTGCCATGTATAACTTCCACCGGATCTATATACCACCCAGCGCTGTACAGAAAGCAGAGGTCAGTGTTACATGCACCATCAGATGCTGTGTCCTCTATGCTGCAAGGTGCCATGTATACCTTCCCCCGGATCCATATACCGCCCCGCGCTGTACAGAAAGCAGAGGTCAGTGTTACATGCACCATCAGATGCTGTGTCCTCTATACTGCAAGGTGCTATGTATACCTTCCCCCGGATCCATATACCACCCAGCGCTGTACAGAAAGCAGAGGTCAGTGTTACATGCACCATCAGATGCTGTGTCCTCTATACTGCAAGGTGCCATGTATACCTTCCCCCGGATCTATATACCGCCCCGCGCTGTACAGAAAGCAGAGGTCAGTGTTACATGCACCATCAGATGCTGTGTCCTCTATACTGCAAGGTGCCATGTATACCTTCCCCCGGATCTATATACCGCCCCGCGCTGTACAGAAAGCAGAGGTCAGTGTTACATGCACCATCAGATGCTGTGTCCTCTATACTGCAAGGTGCCATGTATACCTTCCCCCGGATCTATATACCGCCCAGTGCTGTACAGAAAGCAGAGGTCAGTGTTACATGCACCATCAGATGCTGTGTCCTCTATACTGCAAGGTGCCATGTATACCTTCCCCCGGATCTATATACCACCCAGCGCTGTACAGAAAGCAGAGGTCAGTGTTACATGCACCATCAGATGCTGTGTCCTCTATACTGCAAGGTGCCATGTATACCTTCCCCCGGATCTATATACCACCCTGCGCTGTACAGAAAGCAGAGGTCAGTGTTACATGCACCATCAGATGCTGTGTCCTCTATGCTGCAAGGTGCCATGTATACCTTCCCCCGGATCTATATCCTGCCCCGCGCTGTACAGAAAGCAGAGGTCAGTGTTACATGCACCATCAGATACTGTGTCCTCTATACTGCAAGGTGCCATGTATACCTTCCCCCGGATCTATATACCACCCCGCGCTGTACAGAAAGCAGAGGTCAGTGTTACATGCACCATCAGATGCTGTGTCCTCTATGCTGCAAGGTGCCATATATACCTTCCCCCAGATCCATTACCACCCAGCGCTGTACAGAAAGCAGAGGTCAGTGTTACATACACCATCAGATGCTGTGTCCTCTATGCTGCAAGGTGCCATGTATACCTTCCCCCGGATCTATATCCTGCCCCGCGCTGTACAGAAAGCAGAGGTCAGTGTTACATGCACCATCAGATGCTGTGTCCTCTATACTGCAAGGTGCCATGTATACCTTCCCCCGGATCTATATCCTGCCCCGCGCTGTACAGAAAGCAGAGGTCAGTGTTACATGCACCATCAGATGCTGTGTCCTCTATGCTGCAAGGTGCCATGTATACCTTCCCCCGGATCTATATCCTGCCCTGCGCTGTACAGAAAGCAGAGGTCAGTGTTACATGCACCATCAGATGCTGTGTCCTCTATACTGCAGGTGCCATGTATAACTTCCACCGGATCTATATACCACCCAGCGCTGTACAGAAAGCAGAGGTCAGTGTTACATGCACCATCAGATGCTGTGTCCTCTATGCTGCAAGGTGCCATGTATACCTTCCCCCGGATCCATATACCGCCCCGCGCTGTACAGAAAGCAGAGGTCAGTGTTACATGCACCATCAGATGCTGTGTCCTCTATACTGCAAGGTGCCATGTATACCTTCCCCCGGATCCATATACCACCCAGCGCTGTACAGAAAGCAGAGGTCAGTGTTACATGCACCATCAGATGCTGTGTCCTCTATACTGCAAGGTGCCATGTATACCTTCCCCCGGATCTATATACCGCCCCGCGCTGTACAGAAAGCAGAGGTCAGTGTTACATGCACCATCAGATGCTGTGTCCTCTATACTGCAAGGTGCCATGTATACCTTCCCCCGGATCTATATACCGCCCCGCGCTGTACAGAAAGCAGAGGTCAGTGTTGCATGCACCATCAGATGCTGTGTCCTCTATACTGCAAGGTGCCATGTATACCTTCCCCCGGATCTATATACCACCCAGCGCTGTACAGAAAGCAGAGGTCAGTGTTACATGCACCATCAGATGCTGTGTCCTCTATGCTGCAAGGTGCCATATATACCTTCCCCCGGATCTATATCCTGCCCTGCGCTGTACAGAAAGCAGAGGTCAGTGTTACATGCACCATCAGATGCTGTGTCCTCTATACTGCAAGGTGCCATGTATACCTTCCCCCGGATCTATATACCACCCAGCGCTGTACAGAAAGCAGAGGTCAGTGTTACATGCACCATCAGATGCTGTGTCCTCTATACTGCAAGGTGCCATGTATACCTTCCCCCGGATCTATATACCACCCTGCGCTGTACAGAAAGCAGAGGTCAGTGTTACATGCACCATCAGATGCTGTGTCCTCTATGCTGCAAGGTGTCATGTATACCTTCCCCCGGATCTATATCCTGCCCCGCGCTGTACAGAAAGCAGAGGTCAGTGTTACATGCACCATCAGATACTGTGTCCTCTATACTGCAAGGTGCCATGTATACCTTCCCCCGGATCTATATACCACCCTGCGCTGTACAGAAAGCAGAGGTCAGTGTTACATGCACCATCAGATGCTGTGTCCTCTATGCTGCAAGGTGCCATATATACCTTCCCCCAGATCCATTACCACCCAGCGCTGTACAGAAAGCAGAGGTCAGTGTTACATACACCATCAGATGCTGTGTCCTCTATGCTGCAAGGTGCCATGTATACCTTCCCCCGGATCTATATCCTGCCCCGCGCTGTACAGAAAGCAGAGGTCAGTGTTACATGCACCATCAGATGCTGTGTCCTCTATACTGCAAGGTGCCATGTATACCTTCCCCCGGATCTATATCCTGCCCCGCGCTGTACAGAAAGCAGAGGTCAGTGTTACATGCACCATCAGATGCTGTGTCCTCTATGCTGCAAGGTGCCATGTATACCTTCCCCCGGATCTATATACCGCCCAGAGCTGTACAGAAAGCAGAGGTCAGTGTTACATGCACCATCAGATAAACACTCAGCCATTGTCTCTCCGCCCCCTGCGCTTTGTCCCGGATTGCCCTAACACAGCTGAGAGTGGAATCAGAGGCTCTATAAAGTGTTCTGTGCTATGGTAATTCTCATTTACCAAGTCCAGGTGTACACTGCCTGTGGCCTGTTTCTGCTTTTTGTGTAGAGGATTCCTCTGTGATTACAGTATTGAAAAACGAAACAGTGACTTGCGCCCTAGCTGCAGCTTGGCACTCGTCCAATAGAACACCACTTCCTTCTTAGATATACAGATACATATGATGAACGATCTCCAAGCGCTGCTACATAAAACTCGAAATCCTTATATCCTGGGAATTTTCTAAGAAACAGAATATAACACCATATATGAGAAAGTCCTCAATCTGTTTGTTGCAATCCTGTTCTGTCATGGAGACTAACCTTGTTCACAAACCCTATGTTCCCATAAAGGTTTCTTTCAAGAGTTTCTCACTTCTTCCATGCACTATACAGTTATACCAATGGCATCCATCCATCAAAACATGGCTTACCTTTATAAGGAGCCCTATATGCACCAAAAGGTATCTTTAGCGCTCCTTCCTTCACCGGGATTTTCCTGTATTCCAGATATAGCCTTTCATGCAATATTAAAAATCCAACTGCATGTTCTCTCATTAAAAACACAATTTATTTTCACCCAACAGTGAAAAAAATACAGAACAATAAAAACAAGGAACCCCCTATCGACAGGCAAGGCCACTTCCACTCATACCCCTTAGATGGAATAGGGGATGTGTATACACCGCTAAGATAATTAGTAGTTATACTCAATCTCAGTGGATGTCCACATAGGTGGTGGGATTCAAGCCTGGGGTCCTTCTGTCATAAATCCAACGCGTTTCGGATGTAAATCCTTCCTCAGGGTGTGATTTTGGAAGTGACCTTCTCGGTCTTATATACCCACTAACCCTCATCACATGACAGTGTTCACCAATAAGATTCCAACAATATCAAATCATATGTTTTTACATGACTGACTTCTCTCCAATCATTAACATATATATAATCTGCATATATCCCTAACAATGATTTTAATTATTCCAAAAATTCATTTAAAATAACCCTAAAAACTTTAAATTCATATTAATTGGCTATATCTAAAACCCGGTTGTAATCCAAATGTATTCCATCCTTATATAATAATGTTCCAGTTCCTGGATTTTATTGTCCTTATATTATCCAGGTCAAGCAGCATCATTCTCCTCCTTCAATGACGTAATATCCTTTTCCTAGTTTGTTTCACCCGTTGCCTTGGATTCCGCACGTACATACTCTGTGTTGTCATAGTGTCATCTCCTCCCCGCTGTTGTCCTGGTTACGGGGAGTGTTTACTGTGATTAGGGAACATACGTCATCCCCTCCTCGTCCGCCCTGTGGTTGAATCGGCCGGGAGGTTCCGTATCTTACGCGACTTCCGGAATTTGGAACGCAAACCGGAAGTCGACATCTCGCCGCTATGGAACGCATACCGCTGTTCCATATATCCCATTCAGACATAGGAGGAAGAGACAAAATATCAATTATGTTGTTCATGATACCATACTCATTTCAAATGATATTTATATATCTCTATTCTTAATTGATACATCAGTAACATTCATTCCCTATAAAAACCAGCATATTTAGCACCAATTACGCATTCTCCATACCATATAAATATACTCATAATTTAGAGGAACCATTTGGTCTCAAAATCCATGTTGAGACCATTTGGATGTAATGTTTTTAATTCAAATATTTTTCTCATTTCTGCCTTCGCTAATCGTTCCTCATCATCATTTCTTCGCCAATTTGGACTTATACACATAATGGCACAGAAATTCACAAGCTGATTAATATTGCAATTGTGCACATTTTTAAAATGAAGTGAAACGTTATGCGTTTCTAGCCCATTCTTTATATTTCTGACATGCTCTGCCATGCGTACCTTCAGTGTCCTTGTGGTACGCCCCACATATTGGGACCCACATGCACACTGTAATAGATATACACAGTTTTTTGTGGAGCAAGTCAAGAAATCCCTAATCGGATATACTTGTTTGGTATACGTAGAAGTATATTCAGTGATCTTATTCCTTTTATCCTTACAGGAGCGGCACATCTTACATGAGCCGCACCTGTAAAATCCTTTGGATTTGATCCTTGTTTGCATTTTTGGGACCGCTATAACACTACTGACAATACCATCTTTTAAATTTCTCGCTTTCCGATAAACAAATCTAGGGCCTTTAGACACATATCCTTCCAGTGAGGGATCTCTAATCAAAATGTCCCAATGTTTTCTTACTATCTTTTCTATCTGTTTATGCTGACTATTGTATCCTGTGACAAAGGCTACTTCATCATTCCTCCTATTTTCAGTAACCTTAACTTTTTTGATGATATTAGTGCGATCCAGATTGGTCCCTACTTTCCCAGCTAATTCATATGGTGGTTGCTTGTAAACTCAATGAATGAGTTGCAATCCGTATCTTTTACAAAATTGCTGGTTTTAAAAAAACCAGCAATTTTGTAAAAGATACGGATTGCAACTCATTCATTGAGTTTACAAGCAACCACCATATGAATTGGCTGCGGAGCATTCCAATGAGCCAATTCCACCGCATTAGAAGAAACTGTACGGATATAGAGGTATATGAACAGCAGGCAGATGTTTTGCAGGAACATCTGTTGGAAAAAGGATATGCCCCCCAAGTAATAGAAAAAGCTAGGAAAGTAGGGACCAATCTGGATCGCACTAATATCATCAAAAAAGTTAAGGTTACTGAAAATAGGAGGAATGATGAAGTAGCCTTTGTCACAGGATACAATAGTCAGCATAAACAGATAGAAAAGATAGTAAGAAAACATTGGGACATTTTGATTAGAGATCCCTCACTGGAAGGATATGTGTCTAAAGGCCCTAGATTTGTTTATCGGAAAGCGAGAAATTTAAAAGATGGTATTGTCAGTAGTGTTATAGCGGTCCCAAAAATGCAAACAAGGATCAAATCCAAAGGATTTTACAGGTGCGGCTCATGTAAGATGTGCCGCTCCTGTAAGGATAAAAGGAATAAGATCACTGAATATACTTCTACGTATACCAAACAAGTATATCCGATTAGGGATTTCTTGACTTGCTCCACAAAAAACTGTGTATATCTATTACAGTGTGCATGTGGGTCCCAATATGTGGGGCGTACCACAAGGACACTGAAGGTACGCATGGCAGAGCATGTCAGAAATATAAAGAATGGGCTAGAAACGCATAACGTTTCACTTCATTTTAAAAATGTGCACAATTGCAATATTAATCAGCTTGTGAATTTCTGTGCCATTATGTGTATAAGTCCAAATTGGCGAAGAAATGATGATGAGGAACGATTAGCGAAGGCAGAAATGAGAAAAATATTTGAATTAAAAACATTACATCCAAATGGTCTCAACATGGATTTTGAGACCAAATGGTTCCTCTAAATTATGAGTATATTTATATGGTATGGAGAATGCGTAATTGGTGCTAAATATGCTGGTTTTTATAGGGAATGAATGTTACTGATGTATCAATTAAGAATAGAGATATATAAATATCATTTGAAATGAGTATGGTATCATGAACAACATAATTGATATTTTGTCTCTTCCTCCTATGTCTGAATGGGATATATGGAACAGCGGTATGCGTTCCATAGCGGCGAGATGTCGACTTCCGGTTTGCGTTCCAAATTCCGGAAGTCGCGTAAGATACGGAACCTCCCGGCCGATTCAACCACAGGGCGGACGAGGAGGGGATGACGTATGTTCCCTAATCACAGTAAACACTCCCCGTAACCAGGACAACAGCGGGGAGGAGATGACACTATGACAACACAGAGTATGTACGTGCGGAATCCAAGGCAACGGGTGAAACAAACTAGGAAAAGGATATTACGTCATTGAAGGAGGAGAATGATGCTGCTTGACCTGGATAATATAAGGACAATAAAATCCAGGAACTGGAACATTATTATATAAGGATGGAATACATTTGGATTACAACCGGGTTTTAGATATAGCCAATTAATATGAATTTAAAGTTTTTAGGGTTATTTTAAATGAATTTTTGGAATAATTAAAATCATTGTTAGGGATATATGCAGATTATATATATGTTAATGATTGGAGAGAAGTCAGTCATGTAAAAACATATGATTTGATATTGTTGGAATCTTATTGGTGAACACTGTCATGTGATGAGGGTTAGTGGGTATATAAGACCGAGAAGGTCACTTCCAAAATCACACCCTGAGGAAGGATTTACATCCGAAACGCGTTGGATTTATGACAGAAGGACCCCAGGCTTGAATCCCACCACCTATGTGGACATCCACTGAGATTGAGTATAACTACTAATTATCTTAGCGGTGTATACACATCCCCTATTCCATCTAAGGGGTATGAGTGGAAGTGGCCTTGCCTGTCGATAGGGGGTTCCTTGTTTTTATTGTTCTGTATTTTTTTCACTGTTGGGTGAAAATAAATTGTGTTTTTAATGAGAGAACATGCAGTTGGATTTTTAATATTGCATGAAAGGCTATATCTGGAATACAGGAAAATCCCGGTGAAGGAAGGAGCGCTAAAGATACCTTTTGGTGCATATAGGGCTCCTTATAAAGGTAAGCCATGTTTTGATGGATGGATGCCATTGGTATAACTGTATAGTGCATGGAAGAAGTGAGAAACTCTTGAAAGAAACCTTTATGGGAACATAGGGTTTGTGAACAAGGTCAGTCTCCGTGACAGAACAGGATTGCAATAAACAGATTGAGGACTTTCTCATATATGGTGTTATATTCTGTTTCTTAGAAAATTCCCAGGATATAAGGATTTCGAGTTTTATGTAGCAGCGCTTGGAGATCGTTCATCATATGTATCTGGATTCCTCTGTGATGTCTAACCTGACAATAATCACCTATATACACACACACATGCAGTTGTGACCACAGCACCACCTTGTGGCCGTAGAAAGGGCACACAGGACAAATGACAATCCTACACATGAACATAGGGCTACTGCGATCAGATCTGAATTAGGCTCTAAAGGCCCGTACACACTGGCCGATATATCGGGCGTTCTCTCGTCATTCACAGATGTATCGCGTAGGCCCCGCAGCACCGCCAACTGCCAATATATCTACCGATATATTGGCGCGTCGCTGTGTGTGTACGGGGCGGTCGGACGACCGCCCGTACATATGCTGCGGCGGCCGGCGGTAATTGACAGTTGAACTGGGCGGGTGTGTGTACACGCCCGCCCAGTTCATGACGTCTGTCCCCGACGTATCGGGCAGTGTGTATGCTCAACACACTGCCCGATCCGTCCATAGATATATCTGCAGATCAATTGTACCCACCTTTAGACTGTCGAATTTATTGGTAACAAAGAAACGTTGATAATACAGTACACAATGATAGTTACATGGGCAGTAGATGTTCCAGCTGACACACATTAGCTTTTACTCACTGTGGTCACTGTCCTACTCATTTAATAACTAATCTGATTGAAGTTATTGCAACTGTGGAACAGTGACGTATCCCGGGGTGGAGGCGGGATATGGATTGTGCGGATTTCCTGCTAGACGGCGCATCACAAACACATAGTGTGTGTGTGTACGGTCTTCCAGGCACAGATATTCCATCTGGACAGCCAGTATTGCAGGGGGACACAGACTGACAATTGTGTAACTTTTGTACACTCCATCGAGGTGACGCTACTTTGTGTTACTCTGTTGTACAGTGCTGTGGAATACATTGTGTGTGATAAATGATCACATTTTCTTCTGTTAAATAACACAAGTAATAGACAGAGCTGTTGATGTCCCCGCAGGATTTGCAGATGGCTCCTGACATGTTGTACTGCATGCAGCTGCTGGAGCAGGCCGGGATCTGCGTGGTTCCTGGGAGCGGCTTCGGGCAGAAGGAGGGAACGTACCACTTTAGGTAACGCCTGTAGTCCGCACCTGATTTACCTATCGCACGTGCTGCTAGTGTTTACACACTGTTTATTGTCCTGTCTTTGTAACTGACCTGAGACTCCTACATATCGTTTTATGTCTCGCCCCAGTTTACCAAATGTGACACTCTATTTGCAGAATGACCATCCTGCCTCCGACGGACAAGCTGCAGCTTATGTTGCAGAAGATAAAGGACTTTCACCTCCGCTTCCTGCATGACTTCTCCTAAACCCTCCGCCGCAATCCGCGGGCGGGTCGACGCCTTGAACTGTTCAACCTACTAAAAGTATTAACCCTTTGCCGACAGGCGGCCCTCCGTGTTACAAATCGGGGGGGGGGGGAGGGATTTGTCAATCTGTGTTTGTCCCCGGAGCGGTTATTTGTTGGGTGGTTCAGGGAAGCTGATGCTCGTTTTTATAAATACAAGTTTTATTCCTTTTCTAGAACAGATCGTGTCTTAGAAACTTTTATACTCATTAAAAAAAAAAGCAGTTTGGGCTCCTCGCAGTGGGGTATTCTGATGCTGATATGCTGACCACCTCCAAGGGGGGATCAGAAGGGGAAAAACTCTTGTTCATGAATTTCCGTATGAATACAGATGGTGATAGCGGGGCCTCACGATCCTTCTGACTTTTTGGGTTTTAAGCAGGAGGTATCTTTGAATGGGTTTGTACTCGCACAGACCATCTAAGGCTACGGCCTCCCCCACACATAGCGGCCAAGCGGGTCCCGCTGAACGGAACCCAATTGGCCGCTATGTGTGGCTGTAGCCTAAAGAGATGGCTTCTCTGTGGTGGTGCCATTAGTGGACACACCTAGGGATACTGTACTTACCTTTTATTGGAGGATAAAAATGGTCTAAAGGCTCTTCCATTGGGGTGTTTCATGTGCTACACAGGGAGCAATAATTGTAACGTTATCGCATACTGAGATGCAGATATTTGGGGGGGGGGGGGGGGGGGGTCAGGGCACCTTTACAGCAGGATGTGCTAAGCCAAAATGAGGTCAGACAACTGCAGTTTTCAGCGGTTTCACCATATGCTGGCGTTTATATCAAACTACAGAAAACAAAACTTCCTGGAGCGCGCACTCGCTAGGCAGCGCCTCTATAGGTGGCATTGCTTATAGGAAAGCCTATGGGCTTGTTTTCATATAATTCCCCCAGAGGTATCCAGTAGGACCCCTGCAGTGTCTCCAGCGGCTCACTCCTGGGTAGATGGACTCTCTGGTTATAAACCTGGAAGTCCTCATATCACAATGGCGGCTCTCCTCGGATATGCTGTCCTTTGCGTTTCTGTTTGTAAGTGTACGTGCATACGGCATTAATAAACGCTGATACGCAAGTGGCGGGATGTGTCGCATTCAGATCACGTTGCATGATACATCCCAACCTTTGTGAGGTATGATCAGTGAATGAGGTGACCCTCTTGGAATCTTGAGCACAAATATTGGCCCCAATCGCTGATTTATACACCAGTCATGTGTGGCCTTAAAGAGAATTTACTGTGCACGTATATAATATCTCCAGTATTTTCCATAGAGATGTTTGTGCCAAAGTGTTTATATCGTCAAGATCCTGATTCCTCTTCCTTCAGCTGTGAGGGAATGCCGGGAGCAGGAGTTTATTCTACCTCAGCTGTAGAGCATCAGCTCTTTACACGTTGCCTTTTACATGTCCCGGTCTCGTACCCAGAGGCGTTGAGGCTGCATCTACTAGTCCAGAGGAATTAAAGTTCTGCCCGTGTATGGGGTGTTGTACTCCATAGACCGGTTGTAAATTGCAGAATACATTCAGAGTTGATCGCTCGCTAGCTATTTTCTGCAGCGCTGCGATCAGATAGTCGCCTCCCATAGGGGAGTGTATTTTTGCTTTGTAAGTGTGCAATCGCATGTGCAGCCGAGCGGTACAAAAAAGTTTTGTGCAGTTTCTGAGTAGCTCAGGACTTACTCAGCCGCTGCGATCACTTCAGCTTCTCAGGTCCAGGAATTGACGTCAGACACCCGCCCTGCAAACGCTTGGACACGCCTGCGTTTTTCCAAACACTCCCAGGAAATGTCCAGTTGACACCCACAAACGCCCTCTTCCTGTCAATCTCCTTGTGATCGGCTGTGCGAATGGATTCTTTGTTAAATCCATCGCTCAGCAACGATCCGCTTTGTACCCGTACGACACGTCTGAACATTGCGGTATATGCGCAGTCCTGACCTGATTGCAGCACAGCGAAAAATCCTAGCATGCGATCAGGTTGTAATGACCCCCAATAATTGATATTTGTAGAAATGTTTTTGCACGTATAACAAGAATTGTGATAATTTCTTCATAAATGCGCTATCTACTTGCGCACTTCCAACATATCCGATCAAGTGAAGCGAAACTACCTCAGAAAAATAATGATGTAGAAAGCCCGCTGTATAGTTTTATTGCTTTTTTTTCAGCTCTTTAAGATCAATTTATTCTGTAAAACCAGTAGTAGTTGCATGCTGCAGGCTGCCATATTTATAAGAGAGTCAGCTACGATATTTCCGTTGCTGATTTGTACTAACAAACACATTGAGCTTTATACACTGCTCAAAAAAATAAAGGGAACACTTAAACAACACAGTGTAACTCCAAGTCAATCACACTTCTGTGAAATCAAGCTGTCCACTTAGGAAGCAACACTGATTGACAATCAATTTCACATGCTGTTGTGCAAATGGAATAGACAACAGGTGGAAATTATAGGCAATTAGCAAGACACCCCCAATAAAGGAGTTGTTCTGCAGGTGGTGACCACAGACCACTTCTCAGCTCCTATGCTTTCTGGCTGATGTTTTGGTCACTTTTGAAAGCTGGCGGTGCTTTCACTCTAGTGGTAGCATGAGACGGAGTCTACAACCCACACAAGTGGCTCAGGTAGTGCAGCTCATCCAGGATGGCACATCAATGCGAGCTGTGGCAAGAAGGTTTGCGGTGTCTGTCAGCGTAGTGTCCAGAGCATGGAGGCGCTATCAGGAGACAGGCCAGTACATCAGGAGACGTGGAGGAGGCCGTAGGAGGACAACAACCCAGCAGCAGGACCGCTACCTCTGCCTTTGTGCAAGGAGGAACAGGAGGAGCACTGCCAGAGCCCTGCAAAATGACCTCCAGCAAGCCACAAATGTGCATGTGTCTACTCAAACGATCAGAAACAGACTCCATGAGGGTGGTATGAGGGCCCGATGTCCACAGGTGGGGGTTGTGCTTACAGCCCAACACCATGCAGGACGTTTGGCATTTGCCAGAGAACACCAAGTTTGGCAAATTCGCCACTGGCGCCCTGTGCTCTTCACAGATGAAAGCAGGTTCTCACTGAGCACATGTGACAGAGTCTGGAGACGCCAAGGAGAACGTTCTGCTGCTTGCAACATCCTCCAGCATGACCGGTTTGGCAGTGGGTCAGTAATGGTGTGGGGTGGCATTTCTTTGAGGGCCGCACAGCCCTCCATGTGCTCGCCAGAGGTAGCCTGACTGCCATTAGGTACCGAGATGAGATCCTCAGACCCCTTGTGAGACCATATGCTGGTGCGGTTGGCCCTGGGTTCCTCCTAATGGAAGACAATGCTAGACCTCATGTGGCTGGAGTGTGTCAGCAGTTCCTGCAAGACGAAGGCATTGATGCTATGGACTGGCCCGCCCATTCCCCAGACCTGAATCCAATTGAGCACATCTGGGACATCATGTTTCGCTCCATCCACCAACGCCACGTTGCACCACAGACTGTCCAGGAGTTGGCGGATGCTTTAGTCCAGGTCTGGGAGGAGATCCCTCAGGAGACCATCCGCCACCTCATCAGGAGCATGCCCAGGCGTTGTAGGGAGGTCATACAGGCACGTGGAGGCCACACACACTACTGAGCCTCATTTTGACTTGTTTTAAGGACATTACATCAAAGTTGGATCAGCATGTAGTGTGTTTTTCCACTTTCATTTTGAGTGTGACTCCAAATCCAGACCTCCATGGGTTAATAAATGTGATTTTCATTGATAATTTTTGTGTGATTTTGTTGTCAGCACATTCAACTATGTAAAGAACAAAGTATTTAATAAGAATATTTCATTCATATCAGATCTAGGATGTGTTATTTTAGTGTTCTCTTTATTTTTTTGAGCAGTGTATAACTCTTGTAGCCTATTTGTAACAAACCTTTTTAGAATAGATTTATGTAGAAACATAGAATTTGTTGGCAGATAAGAACCATATGGCCCATCCAGTCTGCCCTTTAGGGTCAGAGTATTAGGGTCCGTTTAGGGGTTTGGATTAGAGATTAGGGTTTAGTGGATTGGGTAAGGGATTAAAGTATCTGGGTCAGAGTATTGAGGTTGGTGTAGGGGATGGGGTTAGAGATTAAGGCTAGTTTAGAGGATTGGGTAAGGGATTAGGTTATCAGGGTCAACATTTATTACATTATCATGATCAGGAGTGATAATGTGCCCTCTGGTGTATTACATTTAGAGTAATAACTTCCAAAGGAGCAAAATTGCTTCTAAATTCTTATACAAGCGTCAGTAAATTTACTAAAGTGCAAGTGTCGCCCATAGCAACCAAATTCCAGCTATCATTTTTTTTTTAGACTGCACCAGAAATTATAGCCAGAATCTGACTGGGAGGAGGGGTATCAAATCTTGGAGAGAGATAAAGTACCAACCAATCAGCTTCTTTGTCATTTTTATAAACATAGACTGTCACATGACAGAAGCTGATTGGTTGGTACGCTTTTTCTAAACCCAGACTTTAGTAAATTTACCCCGCAGTCCACGACGCAGAGCTGCTACCAGTCTAGAGGGCTTGGGTGATGGCCTGCGCGTGCCGTGTAGTGTTCCAGAGAGATCAGTCTCAGGGCTGCTGTGAGGTCGGGGGTCTCTGTACCCTGCTCATGGGTGTTCTCCTAACATCCTTTCTTTTTGTAGAATGTTTCTTAGTAGAATCTCCGTGCGCGGTGTGGAGTGCAGTGGCTTCGTTCCCTGCGTGGCGCGAGGTGGCACTGCCATCCGATGGGATCTCACCGTACAATCATATTATGTCATTCTGATGATTTGTTTCTACTACTAGACAATAAATATAATATATACCATGCCTTTGTGCGGATTATTCTTTATGCGTTCTGCATGGCGGGTTCAGCTGACGGGGACAACTGCGCATCTCCCAGCGGAGCGTCTACGCTCTGATGAAGCAGCAACAAGACAGGGCTCAGGCGGCCTGTAGCTGTCCAGCGGTTGAACTAGAAGTCTCAGCAATGCTTCATTACAGCAGGTTCGGCAGCAGCGTTAGTATAGAATGTATTTCCAGCGTTGCATGTGGCAGGTTGGAGGCCGTGTGCTCCAGTAGATGCCCAGTCTAGGGAATACAGTGTGCCAGAGCTGTGGGTATGGGCATACAGCTCACCATCATGCCCTGCCCTAACTCTGCACCATTAAGTGACCACATTATATTGTCGTTATTACAAACTGACCGTAATAAGCCAGCAACAGTCACCAATGAGGTGTAATAATTGATAAAGCTAAATATTTATCGTATATAAAACACTTTAAGAGGTCTAAGAACACTGTACGCTATCTACGTAAGAAGTACCGTAAGGGTACGCAAGTTGCGTAACGATCGCTCAACCGTAGTCGAGACGCTCAAGCGTCACGTTCGCTTACGGCCCAGAGATCACAGGCAGGCACGCTATTGGCTGCCGACTAACGTAATGATTCGCTATAGCGTAGCGGACGCTCGGGACCACGAGGAGATCACCAGCGGTGCAGACGCTTATAACGTTAAACCTTTATATCTATACCTTTAACAACGAAATATACAGTAAACCTTAGTGTGGTGACAGAGTGTAAGTGCAACCTGGTGTAACCTGATTAACTACAAAGCTGCTTGAGCGTCACCGACGCTCAGGGAATACTTAACACTATAAGAAATACACAGATACCTGGGCTTAGGGTCCAAAACCTATTATATGTATTATGACTATTATACTTGCAAAAGAATCACAGTACAAAGCATACACTACAATATAACATAGACTAACTAACCAGATAACTACACAGGAAATACAATACAATACAATTCAATACAATCAAGGGAAAATAAGGGAGAAAGAGGGGAGAGAGAGATGGCTTACAATAACATCAAGACAATATGATTGCGGAGAAACACTTACGCGCAAGGGGAAACGATCGCATGCGCCTCGATATCCAGCTCCCGATTATCAGCAATGAGAACCGTTGAAGAGAGTGTACTGGATATGGTCGGCCTGCCTATTTATGCCCCACACACAATACAATTCAATGGTCCCTACAATCTCATTGTTCATTGGACACAGGAATTCGGCTTCGCATTATAACAAAAGGTCATAGGTTGATTCATACAGGTGGGCTGTGACTGCTTCCAACTGTTCAGGTGGGTGGGATACTGGGTTTCCCGCCGCATGACTAAGTAAGAACAAATAATAGTAAATGGACATAAACTTCTTATGTCCATAACTATTCGCACGAGCGATTAATCCGCTCCAAACCAACACCGGAATATTGCTATTTAAATACTCTTCCGATGGGTACCAAACACCACTGTATGACCCCTGTTAGACCCTTCGTACAATACAAAGAGGGATCTCTCTGTTCAGGAACATGCTATGTTAACTAAACTTTCAGTATCTATCAAAGGGACCATGATCTACAAATTACATTATATAGTGAAAATATGTAATGATTGAGTCGCACGCTACGATCGCATAAACTCTACCGTAAATACGCATACCATGCGCCTGCGGGTGCCCGCGACTGTGAGTATGCGCACGTACGGGAGAGCGTACGCATGCACAGCACGGACCTGTGTGAGGTGCAAATATGGTAGTGTGCATAGAGATATTTTTCTGACTTTGACAGTCCACCCTTTGGCAGTCAACAATAACTGCCACTTCCTGAAAACATTTCAAAAAGAGAAAAATATATGTTAGGGGTTAATACATTTACATGGTTGGGTAAGGGAGGAGAGGAGATGGTAGGAAAAGGGTATGACCTAGTGAGATAGCAGAAGCATGTGTGTATGAATCCGTGCTTGGGGGTCATGTATCATCGTGCCGTACGTGTTTTAAATCAAGCTTCGAGGTATTGCGAAGTATACATTTGAATTCCTTCTTATCCCGTGGTACGGGTCTGTGGATGGGCTGTCAAACTTTACCGAGCTCTTTTTGGCTTTGGTTGTAACAAAATGGGGGAGCACATTTTAGTTGATGATACATGAATGGGGGAGATATGTGATTGCTGATATCTGTGCCTGTATTCCCTATCGACTATGTGTGTCATTACCTGAGGGTTGTAGAGATGAAGATAAAGAACACTTATGGAAAATGCAGTGGTATTCTATGTCAGGTTAATGTACATCTGTCGGTTGAAGTTTTGTTCGGTATCAGTTGAAAGTCGTCTTCTTTGCGCTGTTTTGCCCATTAGGTGCGAGCAAAAAGCTTTGTCAATGCCATTAGATTTACAAAAAAAATGTTGGGCTAGCGTAAGTTTAAGAATTCTAGGGAAACTGGGGATCCATGGCAAAGTTCATCAAATGTCCGTATCTACAGTGGTCAAAACTTCTTCTTTGGTCAATCCGTTGTCTGTATAGCGTCTCGTCAACTTCCTTGTCCAAGTGGGTCTTGTTACCTTGGAGAAAACGGAAAAACAGGTGAAAGAAACGGACCGTAGAAATCGCATTTTCATCACATCATTGTTTCTACATTTGGGTCATAAATCAAGTCCAGGTTAATTACAGTTTCCTCACTCCTTAAACCCATTACCCTTGTACTTTGTTTGCACTTCATTAAAGCCTGACCGCATCTAAATATCAAGCCAATTGATATGACAACACCTAAGATACATAGGAGAAACTTCCCAACATCCATTATGACTCCTTGAGCCCAGTCTCCTAAACCGGAGAACCAATTTCGGGGGTTCAACCATGACACCCAACCAGTCAGCTCATTACCTACAGCAGCAAGAGTGAGATTGTGTTTTCGGCGAAATTCCCACTTTAATTGGAGAATATCGTCCATCTTTTGGTCTATGACCTCGACCGGATCCTCGGTGCTATTCGTAATATATGTGCAACATTTCACGCCGTATTGTGTTGCCAGTGTGACACAATATCCGCCTGTCACTGCTGTGAGGTAATTGAGAACCATTCTATGCTGTACCAGTTCTGTTTTGTAAGCCTGAAGTTCTCTTCCAGTATACCTAAACGTGTCATCATACATTTCAGTGATATTATCTAACAAATTTGCGAGCGCCGATATGTATTTATAATTCAGCACTCCTCTAGCGGTGCGGGTGAAATCTAACGCGATTAAGAATTGAATCCCGGTGGATTCACTTATCAGATCAGAGGCCGGATGCTCTGTCTTCTCTATCAGGTGCCTTTTAACAACGTGCTCGTAATGGGTGTGAGTATAAGGAGCTTGGGCACCACGGTGTATGTCTTTCATTTTGTCATGTGACACAGTCATTACTTCAGGCAATACTTTTCCAATATAACACAATCCTTCAGAGTTTGGGGCAAGCCACTTGTACGCCTTTCTCCCGCATATGAAATATGCATCATCGGGGAGAACATATGGGACGGAGTAGGACATAACCATATTACACACCTTCCATGTGAAATCTCCTGACCCTAATTCTTCCATCTGCTTAGTACACGTATCAGGTTGTACGATATGTGCACAGTATCCTGGTGATACTTCTCCAACTCTCGTAATTCTATTTCCTAAGGTGTACCTATACCGGAAAGATTTTCCTCTACTGGCTATGTGGCGTACAAGCTCTGTATCTGTAGGCATTCTATCTGCTCTATGCGAAAAGGTCATGGTTTGGTTGCTCCATGACACTTCCCAATTTCCTGGCTTTCGGGGATTGGAGATGTTGAAACATAATAGGGACCTATCCACGTGGTATTGGTGGAGCTTCAAACTAGGAGGGCTGGAGATGTTAAACCTCCTGTCCACCGGTCTCCCACCACTTAACTCAAGTACCTCCCCTAACGTTAAAGGAAATGGTACTAGCCCTGATTTGCTATGACCTTGAGGTACTTGAGAGCATACCCAACAATCTGTTTTGTTTAACACACTACCCACTAAGGAGTGATAGTTACTCAATGGATGCCGGTCCATATGGATATTAAAACTGGATTGGCATTTCTTAATGCACCCATCCTCAATGACATTGTTACAGAGCCTACAGATACAGTTTTCTTCAGCCAACAATCCTTAAAAGAAAAATGTTTACAGATAACATGGCTGCTGGATCGTTTCCGGTACTCGCCTTTGCTTGGTGATTGGGTTGCTATTGGAAATTTACACCTCCGTCTCAGTCATCAGAACCTTTCTGGATCCTTTCTCGACCTCACTGGTACTCTCACCGAAACAGACTGCTCTGGTCAGCATCAGGGTCAACATGAAAATCCATATCACAGTCTCTTGGGGCAAGTCCATCTTACAGGAGGAGAAAAGAAGAAATTTGTAAAGGGGGTATAAGAAAACAGTTTGTGGGGGAGAGAACTTGTTACGATAATAAGTTCTCTAGTCTTGTAGTTCTTCTTGTTCTGCTGTCATCTCAAAGGTGCTATCTCTCAGTCTTCCAAACGAACATTCTGGTGATGCAATATTCCTTCCTAACCAGCGATCTTTCTGTAAGGAGCAAAAATCTGGCATTACCATTGGTCCAACTGAGGGGTGACATACCATCTTTAAACCATGAAAACATGAGTGAGAAGAGAGAGAAAAACGAAAAAGAAAAAAAAAACAAAAGAGATAGAGAACAATTCATATGCATATATATTTTACATAACTCGACAATAACCATCAATAGGAAAAGAGAAACAAAGCAGTTTTAAAACATTGTCAGCATTAAGAAAACATTGTCAGATTATCAGGATGTCCTATCTACGTGTCAAATGGTTTCCTTGAGCAGTCCCTCCCCACCAGCACCTGCATTACTCCACTGTCTGTATCTGGCCAGAATACATTGTGGCGGATAGGTCATGCTGGGGTTTGGTAGACTTCTGCAAGGACCAAGCGGATATGCAATGTTTGAATTCTTACCAATAATCGTCAGAGATGGGGATAGAAAAAGAAACATTTCACAGATACATTTACAACTTTTCACCCGGTCATTCCTGTGTCTTTAGTGAATGACCTCCCAATTTATTAACCGTTACCTCAGGCTTACCATCAGTCCTAATAATCACCTTTCCTGACTATATCTCATGGGTGTGGGCCAAAATTCTTCCTGTCTGATCTCTGATTATAATGGTGTGTGTTATAATTTTGCTCATTTCTTGGTCTAGGGGGTCTGACTTTATGTGGGTTATTACAGTTGCTGGCATAATGCCCTTCTCTTCTACAATGATAACAAATCCTTGGCTTTCTCCATGTGCTAGGGGCCTGGGATTCCGGTCGACTTGATGCATCCTCTAGTGCTTGGATGTTCAGTGCCATCAACCGCTCTCCCTGCGCTTCCCTGGTTCTTTGGATATTTCGGTCATGCTCGATAGCGGACTCTCTTAATGCCGCCACCGAGATACCTCTCCAATGTGGTATGGAAGTTTGTACCCTAATTTTTAGTGTGTCTTTTAAGTTGTTCATTAATACGGACACAGCTACCTCTCTGTGGTGTACATTAGTTTCAATGTCATCTATACCAGTGTACCTAGCCATATCCTGCAGAGCCCGGTGAAAATACTCTGATGCGGATTCACCTTCTTTTTGTTTTATTGTAAAGATTTTATTCCACTTTACTACTGTAGGAAAATATTCTTTCAACTGTAGATTGATTCTTTTTACATTATCTTGGTTATACTCGTTTGTTAGTGGCACTTCCTCATCTAGCTTACAATCAGCGATAAATTTCAATGAATCAACATCGGGGGGTAAACATGCCATTCAAAACTGTCCTCCAATCTTTGTTATTTGGCTCTGCAGTGTGTCCTAGCACTCTAATGTATCTTTGACAAGCAACTAAGTCTTTCCTGGGATCAGGAAATTCAGACAGAATTGTTCTTAATTCTGTTCGGGAAAAAGGGCAGTACATGGCGATGTTCCTGACGGGGGTGACTCCTGAAGAGTCAGTTTTCCCATTTGGTACTGCAATTACCCTGACAGGATTAAGTCCAGTAACGTCATTCTGAATTGATTCTACAATATGAGGTACATTTGTTTGTGCGTAATGTATAATACCATACGTACCTGTGGACACGACCTCACCTGACCCTCCATTAGGGGGTTTGTTTACAGTCTTTACCGATTGGGTCGCGTCCACCTGGATGTCTTGTGTGATGGCTTCTGGAAGAGGTGCCGACATCGTTCTGGGTTCACTTTCTTGTTGGTGTTCCTGAGGAAAGTTTAACATGGGGTGCGACTTGCATGGGTTAATAGTTGTACATTCAACAGTATTACAATTAGCATTGTTACATTTATTACACTTATTCTTATCATCTATACTACAGTTGCTAAGAGCGTTTTTATTGTTCACCCTTGTGCTTTTCTCCGCAACCATAATCCCCTCCATTGCCATGTCTCTCCTCTCAAGATGAAAGTTAGGTAAGTAAGTTACATTTCTCTGCATGTCACTTTCCTGTAGCCATATCTGCAAACAATCATAATGCTTGATTCGTCTCTTTGCTGATTTAATGAGACATATCCTTCTCCTTAAATTATGCAACACCTCTGAGTCAAAACTACCTATCCCGGGAAATGGTGCCTTATCCCCCGCAGTCATTCGTGTCCATTCATCACAAAAGGTCTCAGTGTGGGGACCATATTTCCCCCACATTACTAACCGAGCAGACCCTCGGGGTCTGCAAGCCTCTGGAGTCTGAATCCTGACTGCCGACTGTCTCTTTGTCGTGCACTTGGTTTCCATTGTGGACCTTTTTAACACAGAAAAACTCCCTAAAATGCACCAAACACAGAAATCTACGTTGGAAATCCTTAAAGCTCTTCCACTGAACTTCTTCTGCTCCGGGTATCTCCGGTCCGCCTTCTAGCAGACACGTGTAGCCGTTGCAGGCCCTATCTTTAGAGATTTTCCTGAGAAAATTCCCTTCCTTTTTCTTTACACAAATCACGCTTGCATGTGCTCCCTACAACACGTATGAGGGCAAGATATACGACCTCATATCACGTTGCGTTATTGGTCACACATACAACCGTGCGGTCCAATCGTACCACTTATAGACACTTGTTGCCCATAAATGGTAGGATCATTGGAGTCTCCCTACTGTGCTCCAAAACAGCCAGAGCGTAACACAACGAAAACTTTATCGCACTCTGTTGCACGTTTTCACTTCAGGCCGTGCTCATAAACCACACAGATCACAAGGTCCACAAAGCGGGATTTAATACCGTTTTATCACATAGACCACAAAGTCCACAAAGCGGGATTCAATACACTCATACCGTTTTCAACCCACTATCATTCTTATAGTTTTCTGATCAGAAAAAATCATTTCCCGTAGTCTGATAGCTCTCCCCAGAGGTATTACAGTAAAGTAAGGTATTTAAACTAAGTTTTGGAAAGCTGAAATCAATTTGTGCTATTTATCGCTTTGCGTTATTTACCGTGTTGCTCTACTTATCGCCTGTTAAAATCAACTTGTGGTTTGAGTTACGTGGGCGTACACAGACGCTCCGTTGCGTAATATGGTCGGCCTTTGGATTGTGTACGCAAGTCTTTGTTAGAGACACGTGTACGCAAAGCAAAGATCCACCGTAACACAATTTATACTTTTATCAATGTAGATGATCCTTGATCATCTACCACACACCACACTGACTTCGCCTTATCTCCCAGGCAAAAACTGTGTGTTTGTCTACACTTTAACTATATTACCTCTATTCTTAAACGATGAAATAACGGCAAATCTCTTTTAGCACGTTTATCAACTATAAACCTGGCAAACAGGAGAGTGATATACGAAAATACACAAATGGAAAAGAAATGCAGATATATATGTGTGCGTGCGTGTGTACGCAAGACAGAAAAAATAAACAGTTTTAAAAGACACTAGCGTTTTGCTCTTACCTCCGGTTCCCGGATTCCTTCAGCACCCTTTACCTAAGCGAAGCAGACGCTTATCCCGTCAGCACTACGAGGGATACAACCTCCCGCCCTTTGCTGATGGATAATGTCTGCTGATATTACCTAGTGCAGATATGTGAAGGACTGGACGGCCCCCAATTGATAAAGCTAAATATTTATCGTATATAAAACACTTTAAGAGGTCTAAGAACACTGTACGCTATCTACGTAAGAAGTACCGTAAGGGTACGCAAGTTGCGTAACGATCGCTCAACCGTAGTCGAGACGCTCAAGCGTCACGTTCGCTTACGGCCCAGAGATCACAGGCAGGCACGCTATTGGCTGCCGACTAACGTAATGATTCGCTATAGCGTAGCGGACGCTCGGGACCACGAGGAGATCACCAGCGGTGCAGACGCTTATAACGTTAAACCTTTATATCTATACCTTTAACAACGAAATATACAGTAAACCTTAGTGTGGTGACAGAGTGTAAGTGCAACCTGGTGTAACCTGATTAACTACAAAGCTGCTTGAGCGTCACCGACGCTCAGGGAATACTTAACACTATAAGAAATACACAGATACCTGGGCTTAGGGTCCAAAACCTATTATATGTATTATGACTATTATACTTGCAAAAGAATCACAGTACAAAGCATACACTACAATATAACATAGACTAACTAACCAGATAACTACACAGGAAATACAATACAATTCAATACAATCAAGGGAAAATAAGGGAGAAAGAGGGGAGAGAGAGATGGCTCATAATAACATCAAGACAATATGACTGCGGAGAAAACTTACGCACAAGGGGAAACGATCGCATGCGCCTCGATATCCAGCTCCCGATTATCAGCAATGAGAACCGTTGAAGAGAGTGTACTGGATATGGTCGGCCTGCCTATTTATGCCCCACACACAATACAATTCAATGGTCCCTACAATCTCATTGTTCATTGGACACAGGAATTCGGCTTCGCATTATAACAAAAGGTCATAGGTTGATTCATACAGGTGGGCTGTGACTGCTTCCAACTGTTCAGGTGGGTGGGATACTGGGTTTCCCGCCGCATGACTAAGTAAGAACAAATAATAGTAAATGGACATAAACTTCTTATGTCCATAACTATTCGCACGAGCGATTAATCCGCTCCAAACCAACACCGGAATATTGCTATTTAAATACTCTTCCGATGGGTACCAAACACCACTGTATGACCCCTGTTAGACCCTTCGTACAATACAAAGAGGGATCTCTCTGTTCAGGAACATGCTATGTTAACTAAACTTTCAGTATCTATCAAAGGGACCATGATCTACAAATTACATTATATAGTGAAAATATGTAATGATTGAGTCGCACGCTACGATCGCATAAACTCTACCGTAAATACGCATACCATGCGCCTGCGGGTGCCCGCGACTGTGAGTATGCGCACGTACGGGAGAGCGTACGCATGCGCAGCACGGACCTGTGTGAGGTGCAAATATGGTAGTGTGCATAGAGATATTTTTCTGACTTTGACATAATACAAGAAAGTGATTCCACCTTTATTTCTCTTACGTCCTAGAGGATGCTGGGGTCCACAGTAGTACCATGGGGAATAGACTGGTCCACTAGGAGCCATTGGCACTTTAAGAGTTTAACAGTGTGGGCTGGCTCTTCCCTCTATGCCCCTCCTACTAGACACCTGAAGCAAGTGACAGCGGGGGAGAACGCAGTTCCTGCACCAAGTGACAGCGGGGGAGAACGCAATTCCTGCACCTGAAGCAAGTGACAGCGGGGGAGAACGCATTTCCTGCACCTGAATCAAGTGACAGCGGGGGAGAACGCAGTTCCTGCACCTGAATCAAGTGACAGCGGGGGAGAATGCAGTTCCTGCACCTGAATCAAGTGACAGCGGGGGAGAACGCATTTCCTGCACCTGAATCAATTGACAGCGGGGGAGAACGCAGTTCCTGCACCTGAAGCAAGTTACAGCGGGGGAGAACGCAGTTCCTGTACCTGAATCAAGTGACAGCAGGGAGAACGCAGTTCCTGCATCTGAAACAAGGGACAGCAGGGGAGAATGCACTGCACTGACTACACCACAGCCCCTGTATAAATACAGCGATGCACTGCACTGACTACACCACTGCCCCTGTATAAATACAGCGATGCACTGCACTGACTACACCACAGCCCCTGTATAAATACAGCGATGCACTGACTACACCACAGCCCCTGTATAAATACAGCGATGCACTGACCACACCACAGCCCCTGTATAAATACAGCGATGCACCGACTGCACCACAGCCCCTGTATAAATACAGCGATGCACCGCACCACAGCCCCTGTATAAATACAGCGATGCACTGCACTGACTACACCACAGCCCCTGTATAAATACAGCGATGCACTGACCACACCACAGCCCCTGTATAAATACAGAGATGCACTGCACCACAGCCCCTGTATAAATACAGCGGTGCACTGCGCTGACTACACCACAGCCCCTGTATAAATACAGCGATGCACTGCACTGACTACACCACAGCCCCTGTATAAATACAGCGATGCACTGCACTGACTACACCACTGCCCCTGTATAAATACAGCGATGCACTGCACTGACTACACCACAGCCCCTGTATAAATACAGCGATGCACTGCACTGACTACACCACAGCCCCTGTATAAATACAGCGATGCACCGACTGCACCACAGCCCCTGTATAAATACAGCGATGCACCGCACCACACCACAGCCCCTGTATAAATACAGCGATGCACTGCACTGACTACACCACAGCCCCTGTATAAATACAGCGATGCACTGACCACACCACAGCCCCTGTATAAATACAGAGATGCACTGCACCACAGCCCCTGTATAAATACAGCGGTGCACTGCGCTGACTACACCACAGCCCCTGTATAAATACAGCGATGCACTGCACTGACTACACCACAGCCCCTGTATAAATACAGCGATGCACTGCACTGACTACACCACTGCCCCTGTATAAATACAGCGATGCACTGCACTGACTACACCACAGCCCCTGTATAAATACAGCGATGCACTGCACTGACTACACCACAGCCCCTGTATAAATACAGCAATGCACTGCACTGACTACACCACAGCCCCTGTATAAATACAGCGATGCACTGCACTGACTACACCACAGCCCCTGTATAAATACAGCGATGCACTGCACTGACTACACCACTGCCCCTGTATAAATACAGCGATGCACTGCACTGACTACACCACAGCCCCTGTATAAATACAGCGATGCACCGCACTGACTACACCACAGCCCCTGTATAAATACAGCGATGCACTGCACTGACTACACCACAGCCCCTGTATAAATACAGCGATGCACTGCACTGACTACACCACTGCCCCTGTATAAATACAGCGATGCACTGCACTGACTACACCACTGCCCCTGTATAAATACAGCGATGCACTGCACTGACTACACCACAGCCCCTGTATAAATACAGCGATGCACCGACTGCACCACAGCCCCTGTATAAATACAGCGATGCACCGCACCACACCACAGCCCCTGTATAAATACAGCGATGCACTGCACTGACTACACCACAGCCCCTGTATAAATACAGCGATGCACTGACCACACCACAGCCCCTGTATAAATACAGAGATGCACTGCACCACAGCCCCTGTATAAATACAGCGGTGCACTGCGCTGACTACACCACAGCCCCTGTATAAATACAGCGATGCACTGCACTGACTACACCACAGCCCCCTGTATAAATACAGCGATGCACCGCACTGACTACACCACAGCCCCCTGTATAAATACAGCGATGCACCGCACTGACTACACCACAGACCCTGTATAAATACAGCGATGCACTGCACTGACTACACCACAGCCCCTGTATAAATACAGCGATGCACCGCACTGACTACACCACAGCCCCTGTATAAATACAGCAATGCACTGACTACACCACAGCCCCTGTATAAATACAGCGGTGCTCTGCGCTGACTACACCACAGCCCCTGTATAAATACAGCGATGCACTGCACTGACTACACCACAGCCCCCTGTATAAATACAGCGATGCACCGCACTGACTACACCACAGACCCTGTATAAATACAGCAATGCACTGCACTGACTACACCACAACCCCTGTATAAATACAGCGATGCACTGCACTGACTACACCACAGCCCCTGTATAATACAGCGATGCACTGCACTGACTACACCACAGCCCCTGTATAAATGCAGTGATGCACTGCACTGACTACACCACAGCCCCTGTATAAAGACAGCGATGCACTGACTACATCACAGCCCCTGTATAAAGACAGCGATGCACTGCACTGACTACACCACAGCCCCTGTATAAAGACAGCGATGCACTGCACTGACTACACCACAGCCCCTGTATAAATACAGCGATGCACTGCACTGACTACACCACAGCCCCTGTATAAATACAGCGATGCACTGCACTGACTACACCACAGCCCCCTGTATAAATACAGCGATGCACTGCACTGACTACACCACAGCCCCTGTATAAATACAGCGATGCACTGACCACACCACAGCCCCTGTATAAATACAGCGATGCACTGCACTGACTACACCACAGCCCCTGTATAAAGACAGTGATGCACTACACTGACTAGACCACAGCCCCTGTATAAAGACAGCGATGCACCGCACTGACTACACCACAGCCCCTGTATAAATACAGCGATGCACTGCACTGACTACACCACAGCCCCTGTATAAATACAGCGATGCACTGCACTGACTACACCACAGCCCCTGTATAAATACAGCGATGCACTGCACTGACTACACCACAGCCCCTGTATAAATACAGCGATGCACTGCACTAACTACACCACAGCCCCTGTATAAATACAGCGATGCACTGCACTGACTACACCACAGCCCCTGTATAAATACAGCGATGCACTGCACTGACTACACCACTGCCCCTGTATAAATACAGCGATGCACTGCACTGACTACACCACAGCCCCTGTATAAATACAGCGATGCACTGCACTGACTACACCACAGCCCCTGTATAAATACAGCGATGCACTGCACTGACTACACCACAGCCCCTGTATAAATACAGCGATGCACTGCACTAACTACACCACAGCCCCTGTATAAATACAGCGATGCACCGACTGCACCACAGCCCCTGTATAAATACAGCGATGCACTGCACCGCACCACACCACAGCCCCTGTATAAATACAGCGATGCACTGCACTGACTACACCACAGCCCCTGTATAAATACAGCGATGCACTGACCACACCACAGCCCCTGTATAAATACAGAGATGCACTGCACCACAGCCCCTGTATAAATACAGCGGTGCACTGCGCTGACTACACCACAGCCCCTGTATAAATACAGCGATGCACTGCACTGACTACACCACAGCCCCCTGTATAAATACAGCGATGCACCGCACTGACTACACCACAGCCCCCTGTATAAATACAGCAATGCACCGCACTGACTACACCACAGACCCTGTATAAATACAGCGATGCACTGCACTGACTACACCACAGCCCCTGTATAAATACAGCGATGCACCGCACTGACTACACCACAGCCCCTGTATAAATACAGCAATGCACTGACTACACCACAGCCCCTGTATAAATACAGCGATGCACTGACCACACCACAGCCCCTGTATAAATACAGCGATGCACTGCACTGACTACACCACAGCCCCTGTATAAAGACAGTGATGCACTGCACTGACTACACCACAGCCCCTGTATAAAGACAGCGATGCACCGCACTGACTACACCACAGCCCCTGTATAAATACAGCGATGCACTGCACTGACCACACCACAGCCCCTGTATAAATACAGCGATGCACCGCACTGACTACACCACAGCCCCTGTATAAATACAGCGATGCACTGCACTGACTACACCACAGCCCCTGTATAAATACAGCGATGCACTGCACTGACTACACCACAGCCCCTGTATAAATACAGCGATGCACTGACTGCACCACAGCCCCTGTATAAATACAGCGATGCACCGCACTGATTACACCACAGCCCCTGTATAAATACAGCGATGCACTGCACTGACTACACCACAGCCCCTGTATAAATACAGCGATGCACTGCACTGACTACACCACAGCCCCTGTATAAATACAGCGATGCACTGCACTGACTACACCACAGCCCCTGTATAAATACAGCGATGCACTGACTGCACCACAGCCCCTGTATAAATACAGCGATGCACCGCACTGATTACACCACAGCCCCTGTATAAATACAGCGATGCACTGCACTGACTACACCACAGCCCCTGTATAAAGACAGCGATGCACCGCACTGACTACACCACAGCCCCTGTATAAATACAGCGATGCACTGCACTGACTACACCACAGCCCCTGTATAAATACAGCGATGCACTGCACTGACTACACCACAGCCCCTGTATAAATACAGCGATGCACTGCACTAACTACACCACAGCCCCTGTATAAATACAGCGATGCACTGCACTGACTACACCACAGCCCCTGTATAAATACAGCGATGCACTGCACTGACTACACCACAGCCCCTGTATAAATACAGCGATGCACTGCACTGACTACACCACTGCCCCTGTATAAATACAGCGATGCACTGCACTGACTACACCACTGCCCCTGTATAAATACAGCGATGCACTGCACTGACTACACCACAGCCCCTGTATAAATACAGCGATGCACCGACTGCACCACAGCCCCTGTATAAATACAGCGATGCACTGCACCGCACCACACCACAGCCCCTGTATAAATACAGCGATGCACTGCACTGACTACACCACAGCCCCTGTATAAAGACAGCGATGCACTGACTACACCACAGCCCCTGTATAAAGACAGCGATGCACTGCACTGACTACACCACAGCCCCTGTATAAATACAGCGATGCACTGACCACACCACAGCCCCTGTATAAATACAGAGATGCACTGCACCACAGCCCCTGTATAAATACAGCGGTGCACTGCGCTGACTACACCACAGCCCCTGTATAAATACAGCGATGCACTGCACTGACTACACCACAGCCCCCTGTATAAATACAGCGATGCACCGCACTGACTACACCACAGCCCCCTGTATAAATACAGCAATGCACCGCACTGACTACACCACAGACCCTGTATAAATACAGCGATGCACTGCACTGACTACACCACAGCCCCTGTATAAATACAGCGATGCACCGCACTGACTACACCACAGCCCCTGTATAAATACAGCAATGCACTGACTACACCACAGCCCCTGTATAAATACAGCGGTGCTCTGCGCTGACTACACCACAGCCCCTGTATAAATACAGCGATGCACTGCACTGACTACACCACAGCCCCTGTATAATACAGCGATGCACTGCACTGACTACACCACAGCCCCTGTATAAATGCAGTGATGCACTGCACTGACTACACCACAGCCCCTGTATAAAGACAGCGATGCACTGACTACACCACAGCCCCTGTATAAAGACAGCGATGCACTGCACTGACTACACCACAGCCCCTGTATAAATACAGCGATGCACTGCACTGACCACACCACAGCCCCTGTATAAATACAGCGATGCACCGCACTGACTACACCACAGCCCCTGTATAAATACAGCGATGCACTGCACTGACTACACCACAGCCCCTGTATAAATACAGCGATGCACTGCACTGACTACACCACAGCCCCTGTATAAATACAGCGATGCACTGCACTGACTACACCACAGCCCCTGTATAAATACAGCGATGCACTGACTGCACCACAGCCCCTGTATAAATACAGCGATGCACCGCACTGATTACACCACAGCCCCTGTATAAATACAGCGATGCACTGACTGCACCACAGCCCCTGTATAAATACAGCGATGCACCGCACTGACTACACCACAGCCCCTGTATAAATACAGCAATGCACTGACTACACCACAGCCCCTGTATAAATACAGCGGTGCTCTGCGCTGACTACACCACAGCCCCTGTATAAATACAGCGATGCACTGCACTGACTACACCACAGCCCCTGTATAATACAGCGATGCACTGCACTGACTACACCACAGCCCCTGTATAAATGCAGTGATGCACTGCACTGACTACACCACAGCCCCTGTATAAAGACAGCGATGCACTGACTACACCACAGCCCCTGTATAAAGACAGCGATGCACTGCACTGACTACACCACAGCCCCTGTATAAATACAGCGATGCACTGCACTGACCACACCACAACCCCTGTATAAATACAGCGATGCACCGCACTGACTACACCACAGCCCCTGTATAAATACAGCGATGCACTGCACTGACTACACCACAGCCCCTGTATAAATACAGCGATGCACTGCACTGACTACACCACAGCCCCTGTATAAATACAGCGATGCACTGACTGCACCACAGCCCCTGTATAAATACAGCGATGCACTGACTACACCACAGCCCCTGTATAAATACAGCGATGCACTGACCACACCACAGCCCCTGTATAAATACAGCGATGCACCGACTGCACCACAGCCCCTGTATAAATACAGCGATGCACCGCACCACACCACAGCCCCTGTATAAATACAGCGATGCACTGCACTGACTACACCACAGCCCCTGTATAAATACAGCGATGCACTGACCACACCACAGCCCCTGTATAAATACAGAGATGCACTGCACCACAGCCCCTGTATAAATACAGCGGTGCACTGCGCTGACTACACCACAGCCCCTGTATAAATACAGCGATGCACTGCACTGACTACACCACAGCCCCCTGTATAAATACAGCAATGCACCGCACTGACTACACCACAGACCCTGTATAAATACAGCGATGCACTGCACTGACTACACCACAGCCCCTGTATAAATACAGCGATGCACCGCACTGACTACACCACAGCCCCTGTATAAATACAGCAATGCACTGACTACACCACAGCCCCTGCATAAATACAGCGGTGCTCTGCGCTGACTACACCACAGCCCCTGTATAAATACAGCGATGCACTGCACTGACTACACCACAGCCCCTGTATAATACAGCGATGCACTGCACTGACTACACCACAGCCCCTGTATAAATGCAGTGATGCACTGCACTGACTACACCACAGCCCCTGTATAAAGACAGCGATGCACTGACTACACCACAGCCCCTGTATAAAGACAGCGATGCACTGCACTGACTACACCACAGCCCCTGTATAAATACAGCGATGCACTGCACTGACCACACCACAGCCCCTGTATAAATACAGCGATGCACCGCACTGACTACACCACAGCCCCTGTATAAATACAGCGATGCACTGCACTGACTACACCACAGCCCCTGTATAAATACAGCGATGCACTGCACTGACTACACCACAGCCCCTGTATAAATACAGCGATGCACTGACTGCACCACAGCCCCTGTATAAATACAGCGATGCACCGCACTGATTACACCACAGCCCCTGTATAAATACAGCGATGCACTGCACTGACTACACCACAGCCCCTGTATAAATACAGCGATGCACTGCACTGACTACACCACAGCCCCTGTATAAATACAGCGATGCACTGCACTGACTACACCACAGCCCCTGTATAAAGACAGCGATGCACCGCACTGACTACACCACAGCCCCTGTATAAATACAGCGATGCACTGCACTGACTACACCACAGCCCCTGTATAAATACAGCGATGCACTGCACTGACTACACCACAGCCCCTGTATAAATACAGCGATGCACCGCACTGACTACACCACAGACCCTGTATAAATACAGCAATGCACTGCACTGACTACACCACAACCCCTGTATAAATACAGCGATGCACTGCACTGACTACACCACAGCCCCTGTATAATACAGCGATGCACTGCACTGACTACACCACAGCCCCTGTATAAATGCAGTGATGCACTGCACTGACTACACCACAGCCCCTGTATAAAGACAGCGATGCACTGACTACACCACAGCCCCTGTATAAAGACAGCGATGCACTGCACTGACTACACCACAGCCCCTGTATAAAGACAGCGATGCACTGCACTGACTACACCACAGCCCCTGTATAAATACAGCGATGCACTGCACTGACTACACCACAGCCCCTGTATAAATACAGCGATGCACTGCACTGACTACACCACAGCCCCCTGTATAAATACAGCGATGCACTGCACTGACTACACCACAGCCCCTGTATAAATACAGCGATTCACTGACCACACCACAGCCCCTGTATAAATACAGCGATGCACTGCACTGACTACACCACAGCCCCTGTATAAAGACAGTGATGCACTGCACTGACTACACCACAGCCCCTGTATAAAGACAGCGATGCACCGCACTGACTACACCACAGCCCCTGTATAAATACAGCGATGCACTGCACTGACCACACCACAGCCCCTGTATAAATACAGCGATGCACTGCACTGACTACACCACAGCCCCTGTATAAATACAGCGATGCACTGCACTGACTACACCACAGCCCCTGTATAAATACAGCGATGCACTGCACTGACTACACCACAGCCCCTGTATAAATACAGCGATGCACTGACTGCACCACAGCCCCTGTATAAATACAGCGATGCACCGCACTGATTACACCACAGCCCCTGTATAAATACAGCGATGCACTGCACTGACTACACCACAGCCCCTGTATAAATACAGCGATGCACTGCACTGACTGCACCACAGCCCCTGTATAAATACAGCGATGCACTGCACTGACTACACCACAACCCCTGTATAAATACAGCGATGCACTGCACTGAGTACACCACAGCCCCTGTATAAATACAGCGATGCACTGACCACACCACAGCCCCTGTATAAATACAGCGATGCACTGACCGCACCACAGCCCCTGTATAAATACAGCGATGCACTGCACCACACCACAGCCCCTGTATAAATACAGCGATGCACCGCACTGACTACACCACAGCCCCTGTATAAATACAGCGATGCACCGCACTGACTACACCACATCCCCTGTATAAATACAGCAATGCACTGCACTGACCACACCACAGCCCCTGTATAAATACAGCGATGCACTGCACTGACTACACCACAGCCCCTGTATAAATACAGCGATGCACTGACTACACCACAGCCCCTGTATAAAGACAGCGATGCACTGCACTGACTACACCACAGCCCCTGTATAAATACAGCGATGCACTGCTCTGACTACACCACAGCCCCCTGTATAAATACAGCGATGCACTGCACTGACTACACCACAGCCCCTGTATAAATACAGCGATGCACTGCACTGACTACACCACAGCCCCCTGTATAAATACAGCGATGCACTGCACTGACTACACCACGGCCCCTGTATAAATACAGCGATGCACTGACCACACCACAGCCCCTGTATAAATACAGCGATGCACTGCACTGACTACACCACAGCCCCTATATAAAGACAGCGATGCACCGCACTGACTACACCACAGCCCCTGTATAAATACAGCGATGCACTGCACTGACCACACCACAGCCCCTGTATAAATACAGCAATACACTGACTACACCACAGCCCATGTATAAATACAGCGATGCACTGCACTGACTACACCACAGCCCCTGTATAAATACAGCGATGCACCGCACTGACTACACCACAGCCCCCTGTATAAATACAGCGATGCACCGCACTGACTACACCACAGCCCCTGTATAAATACAGCGATGCACCGCACTGACTACACCACAGCCCCTGTATAAATACAGCGATGCACCGCACTGACTACACCACAGCCCCTGTATAAATACAGCGATGCACTGCACTGACTACACCACAGCCCCTGTATAAATACAGCGATGCACTGACTACACCACAGCCCCTGTATAAATACAGCGATGCATTGCACTGACTACACCACAGCCCCTGTTTAAATACAGTGATGCACTGCACTGACTACACCACAGCCCCTGTATAAATACAGCGATGCACTGCACTGACTACACCACAGCCCCTGTTTAAATACAGTGATGCACTGCACTGACTACACCACAGCCCCTGTATAAATACAGCGATGTACGTACTGACTACACCACAGCCCCTGTATAAATACAGCAATGCACCGCACTGACTACACCACAGCCCCTGTATAAATACAGCGATGCACTGCACTGACTACACCATACCCCCTGTAAAAATACAGCAATGCACTGCACTGACTACACCACAGCCCCTGTATAAATACAGCGATGCACTGCACTGACTACACCACAGCCCCTGTATAAATACAGCAATGCACTGCACTGACTACACCACAGCCCCTGTATAAATACAGCGATGCACTGCACTGACTACACCACAGCCCCTGTATAAAGACAGCGATGCACTGCACTGACTACACCATAGCCCCTGTATAAATACAGCAATGCACTGCACTGACTACACCACAGCCCCTGTATAAATACAGCGATGTACTGACCACACCACAGCCCCTGTATAAATACAGCGATGCACCGCACTGATTACACCACAGCCCCTGTATAAATACAGCGATGTACTGACCACACCACAGCCCCTGTATAAATACAGCGATGCACTGACTACACCACAGCCCCTGTATAAATACAGCGATGCACCGCACTGATTACACCACAGCCCCTGTATAAATACAGCACCGCACTGACTACACCACAGCCCCTGTATAAATACAGCACCGCACTGACTACAACACAGTCCCTGTATAAATACAGCACCGCACTGACTACACCACAGCCCCTGTATAAATACAGCACCGCACTGACTACACCACAGCCCCTGTATAAATACAGCGATGCACTGCACTGACTACACCACAGCCCCTGTATAAATACAGCGATGCACTGACTACACCACAGCCCCTGTATAAATACAGCGATGCACTGCACTGACTACACCACAGCCCCTGTTTAAATACAGTGATGCACTGCACTGACTACACCACAGCCCCTGTTTAAATACAGTGATGCACTGCACTGACTACACCACAGCCCCTGTATAAATACAGCGATGTACGTACTGACTACACCACGGCCCCTGTATAAATACAGCAATGCACTGTCCTGACTACACCACAGCCCCTGTATAAATACAGTGATGTACTGACCACACCACAGCCCCTGTATAAATACAGCGATGCACAGCACTGATTACACCACAGCCCCTGTATAAATACAGCGATGTACTGACCACACCACAGCCCCTGTATAAATACAGCGATGCTTAGACTACACCACAGCCCCAATACAGCGATGCACCGCACTGATTACACCACAGCCCCTGTATAAATACAGCACCGCACTGACTACACCACAGCCCCTGTATAAATACAGCACCGCACTGACTACAACACAGTCCCTGTATAAATACAGCACCGCACTGACTACACCACAGCCCCTGTATAAATACAGCGATGTACTGACCACACCACAGCCCCTGTATAAATACAGCGATGCACCGCACTGATTACACCACAGCCCCTGTATAAATACAGCACCGCACTGACTACACCACAGCCCCTGTATAAATACAGCGATGCACTGACCACACCACAGCCCCTGTATAAATACAGCGATGCACTGACTACACCACAGCCCCTGTATAAATACAGCGATGCACCGCACTGATTACACCACAGCCCCTGTATAAATACAGCACCGCACTGACTACACCACAGCCCCTGTTTAAATACAGCACCGCACTGACTACAACACAGTCCTGTATAAAATACAGCACCGCACTGACTACACCACAGCCCCTGTATAAATACAGCGATGCACCGCATTGACTACACCACAGCCCCTGTATAAATACAGCGATGCACCGCATTGACTACACCACAGCCCCTGTATAAATACAGCGATGCACCGCACTGACTACACCACAGCCCCTGTATAAATACAGCGATGCACCGCACTGACTACACCACAGCCCCTGTATAAATACAGCGATGCACTGCACTGACTACACCACAGCCCCTGTATAAATACAGCGATGCACCGCACTGACTACACCACAGCCCCTGTATAAATACAGCGATGCACCGCACTGACTACACCACAGCCCCTGTATAAATACAGCGATGCACCGCACTGACTACACCACAGCCCCTGTATAAATACAGCGATGCATTGCACTGACTACACCACAGCCCCTGTATAAATACAGCGATGCACTGACTACACCACAGCCCCTGTATAAATACAGCGATGCATTGCACTGACTACACCACAGCCCCTGTATAAATACAGCGATGCACTGACTACACCACAGCCCCTGTATAAATACAGCGATGCACTGACTACACCACAGCCCCTGTATAAAGACAGCGATGCACTGACTACACCACAGCCCCTGTATAAATACAGCGATGCATTGCACTGACTACACCACAGCCCCTGTATAAATACAGCGATGCACTGACTACACCACAGCCCCTGTATAAATACAGCGATGCATTGCACTGACTACACCACAGCCCCTGTATAAATACAGCGATGCACTGCACTGACTACACCACAGCCCCTGTATAAATACAGCGATGCACTGCACTGACTACACCACAGCCCCTGTATAAATACAGCGATGCACTGCACTGACTACACCACAGCCCCTGTATAAATACAGCGATGCATTGCACTGACTACACCACAGCCCCTGTATAAATACAGCGATGCACTGACTACACCACAGCCCCTGTATAAATACAGCACCGCACTGACTACACCACAGCCCCTGTATAAATAGTGATGCACTGACTACACCACAGCCCCTGTATAAATACAGCGATGCACTGACTACACCACAGCCCCTGTATAAATACAGCGATGCATTGCACTGACTACACCACAGCCCCTGTATAAATACAGCGATGCATTGCACTGACTACACCACAGCCCCTGTATAAATACAGCGATGCACTGACTACACCACAGCCCCTGTATAAATACAGCGATGCACTGACTACACCACAGCCCCTGTATAAATACAGCGATGCACTGCACTGACTACACCACAGCCCCTGTATAAATACAGCGATGCACTGCACGGACTACACCACAGCCCCTGTATAAATACAGCGATGCACTGACTACACCACAGCCCCTGTATAAATACAGCGATGCACTGACTACACCACAGCCCCTGTATAAATACAGCGATGCACCGCACTGACTACACCACAGCCCCTGTATAAATACAGCGATGCACCGCACTGACTACACCACAGCCCCTGTATAAATACAGCGATGCACCGCACTGACTACACCACAGCCCCTGTATAAATACAGCGATGCACCGCACTGACTACACCACAGCCCCTGTATAAATACAGCACCGCACTGACTACACCACAGCCCCTGTATAAATACAGCGATGCACCGCACTGACTACACCACAGCCCCTGTATAAATACAGCGATGCACAGCACTGACTACACCCAGCCCCTGTATAAATACAGCGATGCACTGCACTGACTACACCACAGCCCCTGTATAAATACAGCGATGCACCGCACTGACTACACCACAGCCCCTGTATAAATACAGCACCGCACTGACTACACCACAGCCCCTGTATAAATACAGCGATGCACTGCACTGACTACACCACAGCCCCTGTATAAATACAGCGATGCACTGCACTGACTACACCACAGCCCCTGTATAAATACAGCACCGCACTGACTACACTACAGCCCCTGTATAAATACAGCACTGCACTGACTACACCACAGCCCCTGTATAAATACAGCGATGCACTGCACTGACTACACCACAGCCCCTGTATAAATACAGCGATGCACCGCACTGACTACACCACAGCCCCTGTATAAATACAGCGATGCACCGCACTGACTACACCACAGTCCTGGGAATGTATCATGTAACACATGTATAAGTAAGAACATGATGGTGATCCTGTACATATACACTGTATTATGGTTAGCCACATCTCGGTGATAGCGGGCCACACGCCCTCTGGGGACTGGGCACACCCATTAAGCTTGGGTCCCTAACGCTACATTTCCCTGGTCTGTCCTTCATACCCCAGTCCAACACTGCTAATACGTTTTGGATTCTAGAAACAGAGGTAACGGCAGTGCCACAACGTAGGACGTCATTGCAGCCTGCCTCCAGCCTCTATATGAAGCATGGTGCTGCCGGGTGTGGGGCCACGTCCCCAGTGACGCGGGCGGGATCTAGGGGACTGGCCTAATCTCAGGGTCCGGAAGAGCTCCCCTAGTTAGGGATTCTTCTGCAAATTTCCGTGATAGTAGGCAAGTGTGCATTATCCCTGTGTATCTGGATAATATCATCTTTATAATGTCAATAGCATCTGTCTCATAGCCCATTTATATCTGACTCTCCATGTAATCTTATACACTCGTATAGACGCAGATTTGGGGGTGATACCAATGCTCAGGAATATGCAGCCTATCAAATCACTGGCAACTAGTGAGGCATGAGGCACATTGTGTAGGTGACATATATCAGGTCTATGTACTAAGACTTGGAGAGTAATAAAGTGGAGAGAGATACAGTGCCAGCCAATCAGCTCCTGACTTTTTTCAAACAGCCTCTAACATGACAGGAGCTGATTGGCTGGTACTTTAGGGTCTATTGATGAAACAGTGAAATGAGTGGAGAAGAGAGCCTGTGGAGAAGTTGCCCATGGCAACCAATCAGCTGTTCCGTACAATTGTAAGGTATGTGTAAGCCCCCTAGTCCGCGGGTGTGCTAGACGGTCTTGATCCGCAGCTGACAGTGCTCTGATACCTCGCTGCTACCAGCACCCCGTGACAGAGAGGCAAGCGTAAACAGTTCCCTTGAAATGCAGACACAGACTGACATGTGACGTGTACAACACCATTTTGGGGCAGATGTATTAACCTGGAGAAGGCATAAGGAAGTGATAAACCAGTGATATGTGCAAGGTGATAAAGGCACCAGCCAATCAGATCCTAACTGTTAATTTACATATTGGAGCTGATTGGCTGCTGCCTTTATCACCTTGCACATATCACTGGTTTATCACTTCCTTATGCCTTCTCCAGGTTAATACATCTGCCCCTTTATTTCTTATGTCAATCTTAACAAAATTGCAAATAAACAGTTTTGTACACCCAGCGTGGACGCTTCTGAAGGGTATGATGCAGAGACAGGTGGGTAAAAAAAAAAACGTTAAGGGGGAAAGCTGGCTGGCGTTGGCTTCAATACTAAAGTCTCAGGTAACCTGCGTTAGCAATATAAGCGGCAGGTAAGCAGGAAACAGGTGCACAGTTGCAGCAGGCTGGTTATGGCTTCAATACTAAAGTCTCAGGTAACCAGCTTATAAATGCATTAACAATAGCGGTAACCCTACTGGGCGCATAAGAGAACTATAAGTGCCAGCATACCTCAATAACAGATAAGTACATTCACAATAGCTTTAACACTGCTGGGTGGAGCTTGCATAAGAGAACTATAACTGCCAGCATACCTCAATAACAGATAAGTACATTCACAATAGCTTTAACACTGCTGGGCGGAGCTTGCATAAGAGAACTGTAAGTGCCAGCATACCTCAATAACAGATAAGTACATTCACAATAGCTTTAACACTGCTGGGCGGAGCTTGCATAAGAGAACTATAACTGCCAGCATACCTCAATAACAGATAAGTACATTCACAATAGCTTTAACACTGCTGGGCGGAGCTTGCATAAGAGAACTATAAGTGCCAGCATACCTCAATAACAGATAAGTACATTCACATTAGCTTTAACACTGCTGGGCAGAGCTTGCATAAGAGAACTATAAGTGCCAGCATACCTCAATAACAGATAAGTACATTCACATCAGCTTTAACGGAGTCGATCCCTATCACTAACAGAAGGGGTGACTATCCCCTTATTATTTACCTCAATAGCAGAGCTCTGGCAACGGAAGGCTTATAGGGTGAAGCAGGACACGGTGGTAATGAGGGGAGCCTACACCTTAAATAACGTCCCCAAATGCAGAGTATGGCAGCGGAAGGGCAATCAGGGTCTCACCACCTGCTGCGGCGCTTCTGCCACCTCCGATCGGCTCCTGAATCTTCTGCATCACCCGGGATGCACTCTTGTCCTGGGCTCCGCGCTCCGTACACCTCCTCCCGACAGCCGGCGACGTCTTCCGATCTCCGGTGGGGTCCTCTGGTCTCAGCCGCAGGCTCCGGTCTTCTCCAGGGGTCCTCGCTGGGGTCTTCAGTTTGGGGTCGTCCTGCGCAGTGACCTGCGCTGCTGAGTCCGACTCCGGTCACATTGTGGGGGAAAAGACCCGCGGCCCAGTCTTCTTCCGGCCCTGGCTCCTGCCTCCACGCGGCTCCCGTGTCAGTGCTCCTCACTCCTTCTTGTCCGGCAGTGTCACGGGCGGCTTTCTTCCTCCAGAGATCCAGGCAGGCGGTCAAGCTCCGGTCCAGGTGAGTGATGCCTTTTTCCTTCGCAGGGCCACTTCTCTCTCCCTAAGGCGCTCTTCTTCACCCCGCAGGGCAGTAACTCCAGGTCCCGACTCTTCTCTCTCTCCTCACCCCGGGCAGCAACCTATTTTAAAGGGGCAGCCTTCTCCACTCCATCCACAACCTCTCTCCTCACTGGATCCTCTCAAGGTCCCTTGCCCGCCCCAGGGTTCTTATCCCGTGCAACTTCAAGGGTCCCATCAGCACGGGGCCCCATTTCCCGGGCTTGCTGTTGCTGAGGCAGGGGGAATGATTCTAGAGGGCTGGTGGCGCCAATCTCAGGGCTCTTCTGCCCTGCAACCACAGGGCTCCAATCGGTGCAGGCTCCATTTCCCGAGCTGGCTGTTGCTGAGGCAGGGAGGATTAATTATGGAAGGTTGGTGATGCCAGTCTCCCTCCCTTATCAGAGTTGTCAGGCATCTAATACACAGCCTCTGTTATCCTATGGCCTATTTGAGTCCAATAATTATAAAAGGGCTCTATTAGCCCTACGTAAAAAAAAAAACTACCCACAATAATGGGGTATAACATATGCAAATTATAAATGTTATTTCAATGCTGATTGGTTTCCATGGGCAACTTCTCCACTGGCTCACTTCTCCGCTCTTATCACTGCATCATAAATAGACCCCTGACAGTCTACAAAATGATAGCTAGAATTAGTTTGGTTGCTATGGGCAACACCTCCATTAGTCCTATTAGGAGGTTTGATATTTGATAAACCATACCTCCCAACATGACCCTCTCCAGGAGGGACAAAATGCTCTGCTTCTGGACTTTTCTCTTCATTTATGATTGCTCACACCTGTTTTGATTTGAACAGGTTAAATGGATAAGAAAGGTGTTTCACTACAGGTGATGGAAATCATAATTTAAGCGGGAAGTCCAGGAGCAGAGCATTCTGTCCCTCCTGGAGAGGGTCATGTTGGGAGGTATGATAAACCTCTAGATCAGGTATTTCCAACCACGGTCCTCAAGGCACACCAACAGTGCAGGTTTTAGTGATATCCAGGCTTCAGCACAGATGTTAAATCAAAATAACAGGTACTAATTAAGTCACCTGTGTTCAAGCCTGGATATCACTAAAACCAGGACTGTTAGTGTGCCTTGAGGACCGCGGTTGGGAAACACTGTATTACACAGAGCTTTTTGCCACAGCCTTATTACAGACCCCTTCCAGCAGGTACACAGTGCTCTGCTCCTGGACTTCCCTGGTCATGTATGATTGCCATCACCTGTGCTGAACTCATTTAGTAATGGAAAGGGTGGGTTTTCCCCCTTTGTAACGCAGGTGACTGCAGTCATATGTTTACTGGGCAGCCCAGTCATTCCACAGAGCACAAGAGGAAGGTGTCTGCTCGCTGCTGTAGTTGTGTCATTACCTGCAGCACTAGAGTGCAAGCCTTGTGACACAATGCCCCCAAAGAGAGACAGAAGGTGCAGGGGCAAGCGGGCTCAGGTCAGTGGAGACTCTGGGTTGGGGATGGTGGACCCCTTGCAAGAACAGAAGAATGAGAAGATCCGCCTCTTCATGCAGGACTTCATGCAACAAAGTGAGTGCTGATCATACGTCCTATATGGCCGTGGGGTCCTCAGGGGGGGATTCTATGGGTCTGACCCAGATGGGTTTATTCTGAGGATCTCTTCCCAGGAGCACAGGTTGTGGCTGGGTCCCTGGTAGCTCCACCTGAGCTCCTGAGAGATCTCTAGGACAGACTTGGTTGCTGGCACATTGTAGCTGGTATGTGATGAGCCAGGATATCAGAAATACTTGTGGTGAACATCCTAGAAACTTACTAACAGCTACAATTTTACTGACTCCTTTATGACTCACTATTGCGTCCAGAAGAACTGAGGGTGACAGCAGCTTCTGCACCATGTCTGAGGCTCGCAGACCTCAGGGTGCATCTATGTAGCATCGGGAAGGGATTTGTTTTCCGACACGTGGTAATTTGCCTTCTGTTACTACTGGTGGCTGCGGCCTGTTCCTGACCCCTGTAGCCGGCCTTATCTGCGCCCTGCTGGAATCTGCCAAATGCCTCTGTGTATAGTCTGGTGAAAAGACAAATATCTTTATTCCTAATAAGTATCTGAATGAAAGTAAAGCTATAGGACGCAGAGGGGGACCGGGCCAAAAACTGAGGTAGATTGGTCCAAATTACCCCAGTGTGTGCTGTGTATTGTACGGATTACATACCACTCGCTGTCCTTTCATTAGTAACAATTAGGGTTGGCATTGATGATTTAGCAATCATTGCTGACTGAGTCCAATGGTGAAACGCAAACATGTTATGTGCACGTGTTGTCGCCATTTGTGCATGCGCAAGTTATAGATGGCTTCTGCTATGTTTCAAAATCTACCATTGATGGTGGAGCCATTAAGGGATGCCACAAACTGAGGGCCTTTAAAGTGTTTTGTTTGGGGATTACACCAATGCCCCCTCACACCTACACTAGTGCTCACACTAATGCCCCCTCACACCTACACTAGTGCTCACACTAATGCCCCCTCACACCTACACTAGTGCTCACACTAATGCCCCCTCACACCTACCCTGCTCACACCTACACTAGTGCTCACACCAATGCTCCCTCACACCTACCCTGCTCACACCTACACTAGTGCTCACACCAATACCCTGCTCACACCTACACTAGTGCTCACACCAATGCCCCCTCACACCTACCCTGCTCACACCTACACCAGTGCTCACACCAATGCCCCCTCACACCTACACTAGTGCTCACACCAATGCCCCCTCACACCTACCCTGCTCACACCTACACTAGTGCTCACACCAATGCCCCCTCACACCTACCCTGCTCACACCTACACTAGTGCTCACACCAATGCCCCCTCACACCTACACTAGTGCTCACACCTACACTAGTGCTCACACCAATGCCCCCTCACACCTACACTAGTGCTCACACCTACACTAGTGCTCACACCTACCCTACTTCCACCTGTCCTACTGCTCGCACCTACTCTACTTCCACCTGTCCTACTGCTCGCACCTACCCTACTTCCACCTGTCCTACTGCTCGCACCTACCCTACTTCCACCTGTCCTACTGCTCGCACCTACCCGACTTCCACCTGTCCTACTGCTCGCACCTACCCGACTTCCACCTGTCCTACTGCTCGCACCTACCCGACTTCCACCTGTCCTACTGCTCGCACCTACCCGACTTCCACCTGTCCTACTGCTCGCACCTACCCGACTTCCACCTGTCCTACTGCTCGCACCTACCCGACTTCCACCTGTCCTACTGCTCGCACCTACCCGACTTCCACCTGTCCTACTGCTCGCACCTACCCGACTTCCACCTGTCCTACTGCTCGCACCTACCCGACTTCCACCTGTCCTACTGCTCGCACCTACCCGACTTCCACCTGTCCTACTGCTCGCACCTACCCGACTTCCACCTGTCCTACTGCTCGCACCTACCCGACTCCCACCTGTCCTACTGCTCGCACCTACCCGACTTCCACCTGTCCTACTGCTCGCACCTACCCGACTTCCACCTGTCCTACTGCTCGCACCTACCCGACTCCCACCTGTCCTACTGCTCGCACCTACCCGACTCCCACCTGTCCTACTGCTCGCACCTACCCGACTCCCACCTGTCCTACTGCTCGCACCTACCCGACTCCCACCTGTCCTACTGCTCGCACCTACCCGACTCCCACCTGTCCTACTGCTCGCACCTACCCGACTCCCACCTGTCCTACTGCTCGCACCTACCCGACTCCCACCTGTCCTACTGCTCGCACCTACCCGACTCCCACCTGTCCTACTGCTCGCACCTACCCGACTCCCACCTGTCCTACTGCTCGCACCTACCCGACTCCCACCTGTCCTACTGCTCGCACCTACCCGACTCCCACCTGTCCTACTGCTCGCACCTACCCGACTCCCACCTGTCCTACTGCTCGCACCTACCCGACTCCCACCTGTCCTACTGCTCGCACCTACCCGACTCCCACCTGTCCTACTGCTCGCACCTACCCGACTCCCACCTGTCCTACTGCTCGCACCAATGCCCCTTCCCACTAATATATCCTCATATCCGTCCCAGTAGTCACTCTGAACCAGACTCACTCCTCTGGTGCAAGCAGTACCTTTCTATTAGAATGTAATTCTCTTATGAGCAGGGCCCTCCTTCCCTATTTGTTTTCATGGCCAACCTACAAAGCCTCAAGAAATATATTTAGGTGAAGTAGAATAAGCTCAGCACGTCACACTGTGCTGCATCATAGCATTCCTCAGGGCTCGGACTGTGTACAGAGCTTCCAAAGGGAACCTCTGCCCTGGTGCCATTCCAACAATTGAACCGAATATACCGTCCAGTGAGCACCTAGCTTATGACCTGATTCAGCCTTGTAAGAGAAGTAAAAAAGCACACAATAGGCAAAGAGGTGCTGCGCTGCAGGTGGGGAAGATGTAACATGTGCAGAGATACATTTGGGTGAGTTATATTGTCTGTGCAGGGTATATACCGGCTGCTTTTGCATGTAGCCCACACATGTCAGACAGCTTTATTTTTACACTGTCATTTAGATTTCCATTTGTACACACCGCCACCCAAATCTGTCTGCACACGTTACATCTGCCCCACCTGCAGTGCAGCATGGTTTTACCAAGTTCTGTGCTTTTTTTTTGCCTTGCTTACAAACCTGAATCGGACCCTTAATGCGTACCATGGTGTTTATCCGTCTTCCTCCTCTGTGGTGTCATTGCTGTGGGAATATTCCTTGGTGACTGTAGGACATTTGCTCTTTCCCTGGTTAGAGAAGGAACGTGTGGCCGAGGTGAAGAAGGAACTGGATGTTCTCAGTGCTCTTCCAGATCAGATATTGGAGGTCGAGCTCCTGAAGATGCCGATGTCCATTAGACAGATGAAGGTTTCAGAGTATTACAGTGAGTTGTCTTACATCAAACCTTACACTGACTCCCCATATACCAATATATGCATCCCCACCACCGTCCTGTCTTATTGCTGTAACTGCAATGCTTGTGGTAGCCCCATGCACAGTATTCCCTGGTGTAAGGACTTTCTGTGGCTCTCCGTCTGTCGTGGAGGTCCAGCATGCTGATATTTGTCCCACGAGAGCTGGTGAGCCACGGAATGCTCAGGCCTAGCAAAGGACCAGGTGGGGGGAGAGACATAGTGTACAAAATTGTCCAACTGATATTCTCCAGTCTACATATTCTACATGTAAGTATTCCTCATTTGCCTGAAGGGAGGAGGGATACTAGGTTCCCCCCCATCTGCTGTGTTGCAGTATTTTGGGGTAAACAACATCATGGTTCACACACAAACATGGGCCTCTTGTGTGAGCATGCTCGGTGTCCATGCTGCTCTTCTGATGGCAGTTATGACATGTTTTACCCAATACAAGACCGATCCACTTTCCTGGTAGGCTATCCCATATAGGCAAGTGTCTGGCACTAGTGCGGAGAACCTTGGTGGACAGCATTGTCTTAAAGCTTAATACTTGTGTATGTACAGAGTGCCATCTAGATATAGACATGTGTAGACCCAGTCATAAGTTGAGTGTCAGCTTTGCAGCCAAGATGTCCAGTATGCAAGTTGTATTTAAAGGAGTGGTCAGCCAAGGACTGGAACAGGAGAATTCAGGAAATCTGTAGCTGGACACTGATCCAAGGGACTTGTCCTGGCACCCCAGATGTTACAGCACATTCAGTAAGTTTGACTTCCTTTGTGCTATGGATAACTGTTGACTAGTTCACTATCAGTGGCCTCCATTGATGGTGCAATCTTTGCTAACCATCAATGACTTGAAAGTTTGAAGGGCATCTATACCTCATGCAAGCAGTATCAAATACAAACTCCGAGAGGGAGGCGGGACTTGCAGCACTCTGTCATCAGTGGTGGATAACTATCGGACCTCCACCATTGATGGCAAGACCATCTGTGGCACATCATTGATGGTTGCTAACCATGAGTGGTCATTGCTGCTTTATGTAGCATTTGCACACAACCTGGATTCCAACAATGTAAAACATAGTCTAACAGTCTTGATGGGGGCTCTTTAAATGTGACTTGTAGAGGGTCCTAAAGGAGAAGGCTGAGACTCTTAAGGTCTTGCTTCTAGTCCATAGATCTCCTTGCAAATTGTATCACCATGCTATTGTTTGTTAAAAATGTATGCAAACTGCAAAAATAATCAAAGGTGTAAAGTGACAGGACAGTGGTGTACTGTGCAGGTGTCCAAACAGCTAGAATAAGAAGATATTGAGAACTGCACCCAGCTCAGGACCTGAAGTTTGCTGTGACCGTAACATAACCCCTGCCCATATACTGCCTGTTAGGTTCTAGGTGAGTCATAGGAGCCTAGTCCCACTTACCCAGTTAGATTGAATAATTTCTCCTTCACTTCCAGAGCTGATGGAAGCAAACAAGATGGACGCAGCTGTGAAGGTGAGCTCTCCCTGGCACTGGTCTCTGGATCTGCAGCCATTTTGGTCTTTCATTTATTGCATTTTGATGACATGTGACATTGCCTATGTTCCTACATTGCAGGTAGATGCTCTGGACGATCTACCAGAGGTTAAACTAGTCAGGAAGAACAGCCGGAAGGGTAAGGTGCTCATAATGAAACTTGTGCATAGATGTATTTCTGGATGTTTTGGTCCAGCAAGCTTTCTTCTTGTAGCTAAGGAGATGACATCTGCAGACTATCGGGAACCAGTAGGGTGCAAAGTGATGTCCACATTGCAGAGGAACCGGACAGTCCAAAAGGTGAGCCGGGGTGGTGACTGCAATGGGGTCTGGTAAACTGATAACAGGCCTTGTGACCACAGAGGTGGTCACGAGGCTGAGATAGATGTATAGTAGGCAGTTTGCAGTTCTCTGCCTGAGTGGGGTGGGAAGCACATTGCCAAGTATGATTTAAGGGGCAAAGAAGCCACATAATTGGCCGTTCGGGATGTCTGATTAAAAGGGGTGATAACCTGGTTTTGAAAAGTCCAGGGGCCAACAATACCCCTAAAGTTTCTACAGTTTCGGATGGGTCTCTGTTCCAAAAGCTCCTGGCACTAGTGTAGGGTTAAATCTTTATATTCTTCTCTTCATAGGTTCCAAAAAGTAAATCTCTGGTTTCATTGACTGGCGGAATTGAGAAGAGAACCATAGCCATGACCAGGTAACAGGCTCGGCTATAGTGATGCCCTCAGTTTTGTTTGACAAACCCCCATTGGCTTTGGTACGTTGGGAGACATTAAAGGCAAAATTCTGTTTGCTTCTTGCACATGGGCTGGTGGGACAGGACCTCTGCTCTGCAGTCCGTGCCTGTTCTAAATCTACACAGCCCCCCATCCTGTAGTTGTCCCTGAGTGGTGCTTGTACCCTTCTGCTGGTATAGGAGAAGTGGGATGGTGGTATAAGAAGAATGCAGCATGAATGTAGGACCCTCTCCTCCTCTGATCTCCGGCTTGTGTGATGAAGACCTGGCTTGTAGTAGCATTACCACCTGGCCCTGAGTCTCCTGGATGAGCATTAGAGGGCAGTTGTGTTGTCTGTGTATTGGGTTCCACGTGATGAAGTGTAAATGCTATATGTCCTATACTGTTATACCAGCATCTTTATACATTTCATGCTTCCAGTGTAGAAAGGAGCAGCTCCATTACTACGTGCATGGGCTTCAACTTCTATTGGTGTACAGCCTGGGTTGCTTTCCCACTAGACAGGGGGCAATGAGCCAGAACCTGCACCAGACTGCAATAATCTAAAGGCTTCCCCCGAGACCTTCATTCACCACTTTATTTTATCTTGTATTCCACTGTAATGAGAAATGTAAAAACTGCTCATCCAATCAAAAGTGGCTTCACACAGTAACTCTAATAAGGTTGGTGGAAAAACACAGCACAATGCTGATTAAATAGAATGGGCTTCACCCTAATGTTAAGTTGGGCTCCAGAGTTTAAATGCCAGCAGGTAGTCTGCCTAAGAACAAGTATGCAACAGTCCAATCAGCATCACCTACTTATGGGCGCCCCCCTGAAAGGCCATTTATGTCTCCTGATGAAGACTCAAGGAGTCTTGCCTGTTTGACGTGGTGGGGGATGGTGGTTGCTCACCTGCAATGATTACCTATAAAGAGTTGCGGGAACCTGTTTTGTCTTTAACCCCATGTGTGTAATAAGAGTCTGTTTTACTTAGGTCTATCTCTGCTACCCCGCTAAATAAGGCGCCCAAGAAGATGATGACATCTGTCTCCTCCACTAGATTGGTGTCTCGCACATCAAGGTACGGGAGCGTTCAGGCCTGTATAGGATAAGAGGGAGGCTGGGTGTCACCACAGCACTGTCCTTTGTTTTCTTTAGTGCGGCCTACTTTCCCCACCGGCCATAATGTGGGATGTGCAAACAAGACATGGTAAAACGCGTCACGTTGTAGTGTGGGGTATACCTTGGGGGGGGGGGGGGGTAAATGGCATCATGGACAGGATGTATGTTATGATCTGTATCAGAAGTTGTATTAAACACTGTGTAATGGCAAATGTGACACTTCTGATTATAATGGATATATTGCGAGGATATATAACTTTCAGGAAGAAAAGCAATACTTTAAATGTACAACTGTTCAGGCCGCTGCGACCGCTAAGCGTGTGTGTGTAACCCCTAACAAATGCGTACAAATTGCGTGCACACGTCATCACGCTGTAAGCACAAAGTAGCTACACGTGCGGCAGAATACACTTTATAACCCCTAACGGGAAAGGAATGCGACACCAATTGTATATGTAATGTTGAGATCCAACCCAGCAACAACTATTTACTCAAAAGGGGGTACAACAGTAATGCAATCACATAAGAGAATAGGCTACAATCAATGGATACATACGTTTGTTCGCCAGCGCCTCCCGGTCCTCAGTCAATCTGGATAGATGACCCTCAGAGAGTCTCTGACCGGCCAGGAGGCTTGGCTTTTATACATTAGTCCAAATCATTAAACAATAGAAACTGTAATCTCTTCACCCATAGGTCAAAGGGCTGGTCATTTACAGTACAAGAGGGGTCATAGGTCGGTTTGAATAGGTGGGTTTGAATAGGTGGGCGATGCCTGGTCCAGGTGCACTTACAGATGTTCTCCACTGGGTTCCCGCCGAATATCAAGAGTACAGTAAATACAGTAATAATCTGTTCCTGCGCATATCTATGCGCAGGAGCGTGCTATCTTCTGCAAACTGCTACCAGAATATTGCTCTTAAAATACTGTACAGCTGGATACCAGACACCATGTCCTAACCTAATTCTGTCCCCTCATATCCTGTAATGTTGAATATCTCTATTGTTATACCTCTAAAGTAAATGTAACTTGCTGGTGTGGTGCATGTAGACTGTGTAAATTATGTACTCTGTGGATTAAATATGAGAGATGTCTTTGGGGCTTTTCCATGCGAATGCATATGCTACCGTAATTACTCATACCACGCGCTAATACGCAGGACCTCGTGAGACAATATACGCAACGTGCGAGTATGCGCACGGCAGAACAAGCACGCGCACAGAGGCCACTTGTGTGGAGTTTGTATGTGATGTGTGTGACCATAATATTTTCGACTTCGACAACAGCTATTCTGTGTAGAATCAGTGTAACGCGTAATTTAGTAGATATATACCGTATGTAAGTAAAGTACTTATAGTGATTGATCATGGATGGTCCACGTGATGTTCTGTAATAGAATATGTAGTACAAACAATTCTATAAACAAGCTAAGACAGTTGCTATTTCTCTAACGTCCTAAGTGGTTGCTGGGGACTCCGTAAGGACCATGGGGAATAGCGGCTCCGCAGGAGACTGGGCACATCTAAAGAAAGCTTTAGGACTATCTGGTGTGCACTGGCTCCTCCCCCTATGACCCTCCTCCAAGCCTCAGTTAGATCTCTGTGCCCGAACGAGAAGGGTGCACACTAGGGGCTCTCCTGAGCTTCTTAGTGAAAGTTTTAGCTTAGGTTTTTTATTTTCAGTGAGACCTGCTGGCAACAGGCTCACTGCATCGAGGGATTAAGGGGAGAAGAAGCGAACTCACCTGCGTGCAGAGTGGATTGGGCTTCTTAGGCTACTGGACATTAGCTCCAGAGCGACGATCACAGGCCCAGCCATGGATGGGTCCCAGAGCCGCGCCGCCGGCCCCCTTACAGAGCCAGAAGACAGAAGAGGTCCGGAAAATCGGCGGCAGAAGACATCCTGTCTTCACCAAGGTAGCGCACAGCACTGCAGCTGTGCGCCATTGCTCCTCAGCACACTTCACACTTCGGTCACTGAGGGTGCAGGGCGCTAGGGGGGGGCGCCCTGAGCAGCAATAAAAACACCTTGGCTGGCGAAAATACATCACATATAGCCCCCAGGGCTATATGGATGAATTTTAACCCCTGCCAGAATCCATAAAAAAGCAGGAGAAAAGTCAGCGAAAAAGGGGCGGAGCCTATCTCCTCAGCACACTGGCGCCATTTTCCCTCACAGCTCCGTTGGAGGGAAGCTCCCCTGGCTCTCCCCTGCAGTCACTACACTACAGAAAGGGTTAAAAAAGAGAGGGGGGCACTAATTAGGCGCAGTATTAACAATACAGCAGCTATAAGGGGAAAAACACTTATATAAGGTTATCTGAGTGGATGAACTGTTTGTAGGTCTGTTTGAGCTGCTGCAGTGAAAATATGATCCCAGGATGCTTCACATCCATACAGCTATTGTTATAGGTAACGGCAGTTTGTTAATAGTATTATGTGTGAAATGGTGGAGGGCGTGTTATCCCGGTGTCTAACAGTTAATTCTTATGCAGCCATTATAGGACCACATGCAACGGTGGCTATCTACAGGCTACGCGCTTTGTGATCCTGTTTTTAAGAGTGTGTGTAAGTGATCATTTTGTTCTGTTGTCTATGAGAAATATATCTGTGTGGTTTCCACTAGTGGTTGAAAGGGTGAAATACGGCACTCTCTGGTGGATCAGTGGTATTCCTCTTGTTGCAGGGATTAAGGTGGCTCTTTTGAACACTGTTTTGGTGAGTCATTACATCTTGGTTAAAGGTGGTTTTTTGGAAGTATACTCTATTTTACACCATAGTCACCATACGAACAGGGTATTTGAAGCCCAGTTCACATTGGTTCTTCTGCCAACTTTAAGGGGCCTGGGAGGCTGAGTCTTTTTTCATTTTTTGTATTCTCTTTAGGCATTGTTTAAACTATGCACAATATGAAATAAAGATATCATAACGCCTGTCTTGAAAAAGACCCTGTGGAAGGGTCGAAACGTCGTATCTATGAGGCTATAATAAAGAACAATTGATATCAACCACAGAATCTGAGTACATTTGTGAGAGTGCACCCGCCACCTGTGTGGACACCAATATATATATATATATATATATATATATATATATATATATATATATATATATATATATATATATATATATATATATATATATATATATATATATATATATATATATATATATATATAGCGCTTTGGTGTGTGCTGGCAAACTCTCCCTCTGTCTCCCCAAAGGGCTAGTGGGGTCCTGTCCTCTATCAGAGCATTCCCTGTGTGTGTGCTGTATGTCGGTACGTTTGTGTCGACATGTATGAGGAGAAAAATGATGTGGAGACGGAGCAGATTGCCTGTAATAGTGATGTCACCCCCTAGGGGGTCGACACCTGAGTGGATGAACTGTTGGAAGGAATTACGTGACAGTGTCAGCTCTGTATAAAAGACAGTGGTTGACATGAGACAGCCGGCTACTCAGCTTGTGCCTGTCCAGACGTCTCATAGGCCGTCAGGGGCTCTAAAAGCGCCCGTTACCTCAGATGGCAGATATAGACGCCGACACGGATACTGACTCCAGTGTCGACGGTGAAGAGACAAATGTGACTTCCAGTAGGGCCACACGTTACATGATTGAGGCAATGAAAAATGTTTTACACATTTCTGATAATACGAGTACCACCAAAAAGGGGTATTATGTTCGGTGAGGAAAAACTACCGGTAGTTTTCCTGAATCTGAGAAATTAAATGAGGTGTGTGATGATGCGTGGGTTTCCCCCGATAACAACTGATAATTTCTAAAATGTTATTGGCATTATATCCTTTCCCGCCAGAGGTTAGGGTGCGTTGGGAAACACCCCCTAGGGTGGATAAAGCGCTCACACGCTTGTAAGGGCTCTATCCTCTCCTGAGATGGCCACCCTTAAGGATCCTGCTGATAGAAAGCAGGAGGGTATCCTAAAATGTATTTACACACATACTGGTGTTATACTGCGACCAGCAATTGCCTCAGCCTGGATGTGCAGTGCTGGGTTGGCGTGGTCGGATTCCCTGACTGAAAATATTGATACCCTAGATAGGGACAGTATATTTTTGCCTATAGAGCATTTGAAAGATGCATTTCTATATATGCGTGATGCACAGCGGAATATTTGCCGACTGGCATCAAGTCTAAGTGCGTTGTCCATTTCTACCAGTAGAGGGTTATGGACACGTCAGTGGTCAGGTGATGCGTATTCCAAACGGCATTTGGAAGTATTGCCTTATTAAGGGGAGGAGTTATTTGGGGTCGGTCTTTCAGACCTGGTGGCCACGGCAACAGCTGGGAAATCCACGTTTGTACCCCAGGTCGCCTCTCAACATGAGAAGACGCCGTATTATCAGGCGCAGTCTTTTCGTGGATAAGCGGGCAAAAGGTTCCTCATTTCTGCCCCGTGACAGAGGGAGAGGAAAAAGGCTGCAGAAATCAGCCAGTTCCCAGGAACAGAAACCCTCTCCCGCCTCTGCCAAGCCCTCAGTATACGCTGGGACTTTACAAGCAGAATCAGGCACGGTGGGGGGCCCGTCTCAATGAATTTCAGCGCGCAGTGGGCTCACTCGCAAGTAGACCCCTGGATCCTTCAGGTGATATCTCAGGGGTACAAATTAGAATTCGAGACGTCTCCCCCTCGCCGTTTCCTAAAGTCGGCTTTACCGATGTCTCCTGACAGGGAGACAGTTTTGGAAGCCATTCACAAGCTGTATTCCCAGCAGGTGATAATCAAGATACCCCTCCTGCAACAGGGAACGGGGTATTATTCCACACTGTTGTGGTACCGAAGCCGGACGGCTCGGTGAGACCGATTCTAAATCTAAAATCTTTGAACACTTACATACAGAGGTTCAAATTCAAGATTGAGTCACTCAGAGCAGTGATTGCGAACCTGGAAGAAGGGGACTACATGATGTCTCGGAACATCAAGGATGCTTACCTTCATGTCAAAATTTACCCTTCTCACCAAGGGTACCTCAGGTTTATGGTACAGAACTGTCACTAGCAGTTCAGACGCTGCCGTATGGATGGTCCACGGCACCCCGGGTCTTTACCAAGGTAATGGCCGAAATGATGATATTCCTTCAAAGGAAGGGAATTTTAGTTATCCCTTACTTGGACGATTCCCTGATAAGGGTAAGATCCAGGGAACAGTTGGAGGTCGGTGTAGCACTATCTCAGGTAGTGTTGCTGCAGCACGGGTGGATTCTAAATATCCAAAATCGCAGCTGGTTCCGACGACTTGTCTTCTGTTCCTAGGGATGATCCTGGACACAGTCCAGAAAAAGGTGTTTCTCCCGGAGGAGAAAGCCAGGGCGTTATCCGAGCTAGTCAGGAACCTCCTAAAACCGAGCCAAGTCTCAGTGCATCAATGCACAAGGGTTCTGGGTAAAATGGTGGCTTCCTACGAAGCAATCCCATTCGGCAAATTCCACGCAAGAACTTTCCAGTGGGACCTGCTGGACAAATGGTCCGGGTCGCATCTTCAGATGCATCAGCGGATAACCCTGTCACCAAGGACAAGGGGTCCCTCCTGTGGTGGTTGCAGAGTGCTCATCTTCTAGAGGGCCGCAGATTCGGCATTCAGGACTGGGTCCTGGTGACCACGGATGCCAGCCTGCAAGGCTGGGGAGCAGTCACACAGGGAAGGAATTTCCAGGGCTTATGGTCAAGCCTGGAGACATCACTTCACATAAATATCCTGAAGCTAAGGGCCATTTACAATGCTCTAAGCTTAGCAAGACCTCTGCTTCAAGGTCAGCCGGTGTTGATCCAGTCGGACAACATCACGGCAGTCACCCACGTAAACAGACAGGGTGGCACAAGAAGCAGGAGGGCAATGGCAGAAGCTGCAAGGATTCTTCGTTGGGCGGAGAATCATGTGATAGCACTGTCAGCAGTATTCATTCCGGGAGTGGACAACTGGGAAGCAGACTTCCTCAGCAGACACGACCTCCACCCGGGAGAGTGGGGACTTCACCCAGAAGTCTTCCACATGATTATAAACCGTTGGGAAAAACTCGACAGGTATTGCGCCAGGTCCAGGGACCCTCAGGCAATAGCTGTAGACGCTCTGGTAACACCGTGGGTGTACCAGTCAGTGTATGTGTTCCCTCCTCTGCCTCTCATACCCAAGGTACTGAGATTGATAAGATGGAGAGGAGTAAGCACTATATTCGTGGCTCCGGATTGGCCAAGAAGGACTTGGTAACCGGAACTTCAAGAGATGCTCACGGAGGATCCGTGGCCTCTACCTCTAAGAAGGGACCTGCTCCAGCAAGGACCCTGTCTGTTCCAAGACTTACCGCGGCTGCGTTTGACGGCATGGCGGTTGAACGCCGGATCCTGAAGGAAAAAAGGCATTCCGGATGAAGTCATCCCTATCCTGATCTAAGCCAGGAAGGATGTAACCGTAAAAACATTATCCGCAATTGGCGAAAACATGTTGCGTGGTGCGAGGCCAGTAAGGCCCGACGGTGGAAATTCAACTGGGTCGATTCCTACATTTCCTGCAAACAGGAGTGTCTTTGGGCCTGAAATTGGGGTCCATTAAGGTTCAAATTTCGGCCCTGTCAATTTTCTTCCAAAAAGAACTAGCTTCAGTCCCTGAAGTTCAGACGTTTGTAAAAGGGGTACTGCATATACAGCCTCCTTTTGTGCCTCCAGTGGCACTTTGGGATCTCAATGTAGTTTTGGGTTCCAAAAGTCACATTGGTTTGAACCACTTAAATCTGTGGAGTTAAAATATCTCACATGGAAAGTGGTCATGCTGTTGGCCCTGGCCGGGGCCAGGCGCGTGTCAGAATTGGCGGCTTTATCCTGAAATGGCCCTTATCTGATGTTCCATTCGGACATGGCGGAATTGAGGAGTCGTCCTCAGTTTCTCCCTAAGGTGGTTTCAGCGTTTCACCTGAACCAACCTATTTGTGGTGCCTGCGGCTACTAGGGACTTGGAGGACTCCAAGTTGCTAGACGTGGTCAGGGCCCTGAAAATATGTTTCCAGGAGGGCTGGAGTCAGGAAATCTGACTCGCTGTTTATCCTGTATGCACCCAACAAGCTGGGTGCTCCTGCTTCTAAGCAGACTATTGCTCGTTGGATTTGTAGTACAATTCAGCTTGCACATTCTGTGGCAGGCCTGCCACAGCCAAAAATCTGTAAATGCCCACTCCATAAGGAAGGTGGGCTCATCTTGGGCGGCTGCCCGAGGGGTCTCGGCTTTACAACTTTGCCGAGCAGCTACTTGGTCAGGAGCAAATACGTTTGTAAAATTCTACAAAATTGATATCCTGGCTGAGGAGGACCTGGAGTTCTCTCATTTGGTGCTGCAGAGTCATCCGCACTCTCCCGCCCGTTTGGGAGCTTTGGTATAATCCCCATGGTCCTTACGGAGTCCCCAGCATCCACTTAGGACGTTAGAGAAAATAAGAATTTACTTACCGATAATTCTATTTCTCATAGTCCGTAGTGGATGCTGGGCGCCCATCCCAAGTGCGGATTGTCTGCAATACTTGTACATAGTTATTGTTACAAAAATCGGGTTATTATTGTTGTGAGCCATCTTTTCAGAGGCTCCTCTGTTATCATGCTGTTAACTGGGTTCAGATCACAGGTTATACGGTGTGATTGGTGTGGCTGGTATGAGTCTTACCCGGGATTCAAAATCCTTCCTTATTGTGTACGCTCGTCCGGGCACAGTATCCTAACTGAGGCTTGGAGGAGGGTCATAGGGGGAGGAGCCAGTGCACACCAGATAGTCCTAAAGCTTTCTTTAGATGTGCCCAGTCTCCTGCGGAGCCGCTATTCCCCATGGTCCTTACGGAGTCCCAGGCATCCACTACGGACTATGAGAAATAGAATTATCGGTAAGTAAATTCTTATTTTCTTTCTTTTTGACTTGTAGATAAAGAATCCATATTTCAGTGACTTAGGGGGTCTATTTACTAAGCCTTAGAGAAAGAAAGCGGATGGATATAAAGCACTAGCCAATCGGCTCCTAATGATCATGTTACAGGCTGTGTTTGGAAAATGACAGTTAGGAGCTGATTGTCTGGTACTTTATCTCATCCACTTTATCTCTCTCCAAGACTTAGAAGTTAGTACATAGACTCCTCTATAATCTCTGGTTTGTTAGTCAGTGGTATAAGCGTAATAAATGGGCAGATGAAATATCTCGGTGACGGCCACCTATAAATACCGCAATCCATGAGCGAGAGTCTGTCTCCCCTGATCTGTGGTAAACTGTATTTATTGCCCATTTTCTTACATCTTAGAACTGACTTTAATCGTGTAACTAGATTTTTCTTGTTCTGTCAGAAATGCCGTCCCCCCTCCCAGCCGGTCGTCCCGGAATGGGGGATTCTCGTCCCTGAGTGACAATCTGACCCTATATGAGGGTCTCCCCTTCATACAGATACCACTGACGGATGGACAGGTAATGGCTGCCTTGTATGTGCGTTTAGGGAGAGGGGCTTATCCATCTAACCTTCCATGACCGGACCATACTCTGCATCATTTCTTTACCATCTAGATGACGAACTCCCGCCATATTTCCCCCCACACCTCGAAAAAAGGGGGGGCCAAGCTACAGTATAAACTCATTATTATAATGTGGTGTTTGTATAAAATATGCAAAGGTGTGTTGTAAATGGCAAACCGTTTCCCTGCCTGTCCAATAATGGCAGAAACACTCTAAATCTTAGTTGTTCAATGCATGCTGCCAAATATATGTGTGAACACACCCCACATAGCTAGGGACTACCTTGAGCAAATATCTAGAATTGTCTGCTGGGTAAACGAGGTAAATTGAGGCTAATGATTCAGGGAGTTCTTTAGTTTAACCCCCCCTCTTTAGTGAATTGGGAGGTTGGTAACCTCCAAATTTTAGCAGCACCCCCACGCTGTGTCCTTACTACTAGTGCACTTGCCAAAAGGGACCTGTTCTAAGTGATCAGAGGAATCCAAGTTGAACAGATCTGTTTGTACAGCAGTATTGCCTGTCTACCGTATCCCTCGTGGCAGTCCCTGTAGACTCGTGTAACATTCTGTAAATAGTGAGATCACTCGGTAACCTTGTATATAACGAGGAACAGTGCACCTCCTGCTCCAAATTTATTACAGATATTAGGGGGAGTTTTATCAAAGCTTAGGGAGAAAGTACCATCAAACACGGCTCCAAGCTTTGATAAATCTCCCCCTTGACCACTGCACCCCGCATAAAAGCAAGGCGTTGTCACTGTTCTCCTCTGTAGCGTCTTAATATACAAGTGATTTTTTTTTTTTTTTCTAACACTAATATTTCTCAGACGCTGTCATCGGCTTTTGATGACCTGGAGACGCTGGACGTGGAGCTGCTAAGACACGACACAGTACAGCACATTCATACGCTTGTCGTAAGTGCCTTCCTATTGGCTTACTCTACTGCGCAGAATGTGGTCCTAATTACGCACGTGTTTCAACTGTACCATGTTTAGGGGTGTCACTGGGGTGAGTGCCCGTGTTTAGGGGTGTCACCTGGGGGAGTGCCTAATGTGTTCACTCTTATTGCTGTGAAGTTATTAATTTACAAAGGACGTAAACTGCGCTGCCGTATCTTGCTGAGACAATAATACATAGTGTGTGTGTATATAGGGGGTCATTCCGAGTTGTTCGCTCGTTATTTTTTTTCGCTACGGAGCGATTAGTTGCAAACTGCGCATGCGCAATTTACGCTGCACGCCTGCGCCAAGTTTGTTTGGTATTTTATTCACGGCGTAACAACGTTTTTTTCATCGTTCTGCTGATCGTAGTGTGACAGGAAGTGGGTGTTTCTGGGAGGAAACTGGCCGTTTTCTGCGAGTGTGCGGAAAAACGCAGGCGCTTCAGGGAAAAACGCGGAAGTGTCTGGAGAAACGGGGGAGTGGTTGGCCGAACGCTGGGCGTGTGTGTGACGTCAAACCAGGAACTAAACTGACTGAACTGATCGCTATTTGTGAGTAGGTCTGGAGCTACTCAGAAACTGCTAAGAAATTTCTATTCGCAATTCTGCTAAGCTAAGATACACTCCCAGAGGACGGCGGCCTAGCGTGTGCAATGCTGCTAAAAGCAGCTAGCGAGCGCACAACTCTGAATGACCCCCATAATGTATTCACACACAAACAGAACATCTCGTATGCACATGTAACATTCCAGCATTAATACATAGGGGGGTATCTAATTAACTGCGAGGTTTACCCCGCAACTAATTGCCGTAAAAAAAAACCTGGAGTGCGAGGAAAGGCTATTCAATTAAATAGCCTTTTCCCGTGCCCAAAAATTGGGATTCATGCACGGGAAACTGCAGAATCCCCCCTGTAGAACTTGTTGTAGCAGCAATATGAACTAATAGTAACAATTAGATTGTCTCTCCCATCCGCAGTGTTCACAAGGGAATACATACTATTGACTGGTGAGCGGATACCAGCTGTCAAGATCCCGACAGCAGCATTCCACCCGCCAGTATGATGACGAGGACAATCACAAGTGGGGAATAGCCCCTGTGCACTGGGATTCCGGCATCTGTATTCTGACTGGCGAGATCCTGACAGCCGGCAAATCAATTGCATCCCTTCACAAGAAATGGCTGTTCATTTGCAAATTCTTGCATGGTCGTCGTTGGTGGTGGTTGTTGTTGGTTTTTTTTAACTTAAAATTGTCATATCATCAAAATCATCAGATGACCCCCCCCCCCCCCCTCCCCCCCAAAATGAGCTACATGACCCTTTATACAGTACTGTTAAAAAAGGTGCTTTCATTTTAGAATTAAATTGGGTAACACAACTTAAAACCTTGCGTGTGTATTTATCTAACATGAATATTGGACTCGGGCTTTTCTTGATGTTCTGGATTTGTAAAGTGTCAGTGAATGTGTTTGGGTTTTTGTTGATATTGAATAGAATGCGTGACTTGACCAGACGCTTACAGCCGTGTGGTAGGGGATGGCGCAATACATAAAGGTTGGTGACCTGCTGACATATATATTATACAATGAGTGTAATCTGCTTTCTTTAGGGCCAGTTGACCAATCTCTACACAAAAGCCTCAACGCAGCAGCAAGGGAGCGGACATGGCCAAGGAACATGAAGACCGTGCGCAGAGTTACCTGCAGGATATGGGGGGGGGGGGGGGGGGGGGGAAGAAATATCTGTGATTTTTGTTTTAAGTGTCTTTTATATATTTGATATTCAAATAAAATATGAATGTGTAGTGTCGTCACTGATGGTATTTTATATGAAATGCAAAAGAATTTAGCTGTCTAAGTCTACGTCATGGTTTTATTTTTGGGTTCAGGGAGGAACTGAGGATTTTTTAAAATTGCTATTTAGTTTTTGCTAACTAGAACGATCTATCCCAGAATTCTCAACTCCAGTCCCCAAGTACTCCCAACAGGTCATGGTTTCAGGATGTATTTAATCATGCACGTGTGCTGGTCTATTTGGCTGGGTCAGTAATTATCCCACCTGCTTCCACAGATAGAAAACATGGCCTGTTGGGGATACATGAGTCGTGGGGTTGAGAACCCCTGGTACAGATAACCATGTAGGCTTGTGTAAAGCTTCAGGGCTTAGTCCTCTGCAGTTACAGATGACAACCAATGGCATGCTGCCCTATTCTGCATGGCCAGGATCTTTCCCACAATGACTCTCATACAGTCATTGGGATGGTTATTATAGAGCAATCTACCTGCTGCGGGGCAGTTTACCATGCCTACTAGTGACACACGTCGGCGGAACCGCTGCCCTGACCTAACTAGACTTCCCGATCAGTCAGACCAATTGCCATCACTTCTCATCAGTTAATGCATTTGTCTTCTTGGAGAAACTCAAAGATGAAACCTTCAAATGGACCATGATTCTAAAATGCACTGTTCAGTGTAACCCTGACTCTCCAACTGAAACGCTGCTGTTTCTAACTCCTCCTTTCTCTGACGTTTTAGCAACACAGGATTCCAGATGACTTCACTTGGTAATTACCACCCGATCTCCCTAAGCAGGTTCTGCGCTTTATCTCGGTATAGAACGGTTTCTTAATAACCATGAGCAGTACCAATGATCAGGAGAATTTGCACAGGGTGGTGGTATCATTTATTTACTAGAAAAATACTAAAGCCAATTATTTCTCTATTTATTACCCTACATTTGATAACTGGATGCTTGGTAGGTAAATTGACTGCCTCCCTTGGTAAGATGTATGGCTGCTATTGCCTCTTCCATGTGGATATTTGGACAAATACGCACCAGAATCCATTCATCCATGTGTCTGAAATGATGACCAGCAACGTATGTGTCTGCACCTAGTTGTACACATTGATTTCTCACTTCCCTGAAAGATCTGCCAGTATGACTCCTTATTAGGGGTGGACAGTGACGGCTGATGCTTGGAAATGGCCGTTGTTCCTGGCTTGATGGAAATGTTTTTTACACTTGGTGCTGTGATTGTGTTGGTCTCCACCATTGCATGCCTCCTTCTGCCTGTGGTATAATAGGTTAATATGAGGCTGTTGACATCATGACTCCATCCCCCCCGGTCCTCATCCGCTGCACAATAACTTTATGCATGTACAACATCTGGTTCCTTATGCGTACTGCAAAAAAAAGTGCTGGTTGTTGCTACGACCAAGGCATGTATGGATGGCTGTCCCATGATCCTGTGCTTGAAGCTTTCACCCCTGGTAGGGACAGACATTGGAAGCCTGGCAGTGAGTGGTTGCTGGGCTTCCAACACCAAACAAAGCAATGGCTACTACCGGACATTCCATCATAACCAGTCCATGGTGTAACCTGTCGAAGTCGGAAAATATTACAGTACACACATCACATGCAAACACCACACAGATGGCCTCTGTGCGTGTACTTATGAGTAATTACAGTAGCATTTGTATTCGCATGGGAAAGCCACAAAGACATATCTCATATTTAATCCACATAGTGCACAATATACACATGGCCCACACGCACCACACCAGCAATTTATACTTGTTTAAAAGGTACAACAACAAAGGGATTCACCTTTACAGGATATGAGGGCACAGCATTAGGTTATGAGGTGGTGTTTCATATCCAACCGTAGGGTATTTTAAGGGCAACATTCCGGTAGCAGTTTGCAGAAAATAGCACGCTCCTGCGCAAACAGGATACTGTGTTTACTGTACTCTGATATTCGGCGGGAACCCAGTGGAGACCAACTGCAAGCACACCTGGACCAGACATCGCCCACCTATTCAAACCAACCTATGACCCCTCCTGTACTGTAAATGACCAGCCCTTTGTCCTATAGAGGAAGAGGTTACAGTTTCTATTGTATTGTGTTTTGACCAACTGTATAAAAGCCAAGCTGCCTAGCCGGTCATTCCTCTCTCTGAAGGTCATCTTCCTTGATTGACTGAGCACCAGGACCGTGTGGCGCTGGCGAAACAAATGTATGTACCATTGATTGTAGCCTCTTTTCTGTTCGTGTGATTGTATATCTGTTGTAACCCCCTGTCAGTGGCAAACGCAGGATTCCTAGAGGGGGGTTTCCAAATGCAATTTCCATATATTCCACTCTGCGGAACATTATAGATGATCTATAGCAGTGGTTCTCAACCTCGGTCCTCAAGTACCCCCTACAGTTCATGTTTTCCAGGTCTCCTCACAGGACTGCAAGTGAAATAATTTTCTTTACCTGTGGGTCTTTTAAAATGTGTCAGTGAGTAATAAATACACCTGTTCAACTGCTAGGTGACCTGGAAAACATGAACTGTTGGGGGTACTTGAGGACCGAGGATGAGAACCACTGATCTATAGTATAGGCTGTAAGAAACATATTTAAATTATATAAATAATATAAGTGGTCTGGAAAAGGTTAAACATACTATAATAAAGGCACAAACATTATGGAACTGGTACTGCACTTTCTAAGCACACATTCTCCCACCTCATAGTAAGGCTCCTGTCCCTTCTTTCTGGTAGCTACTCTTTGGTCCAGTGCACTGAATGAGTGCTCAGAACCACACACACACAAACTTTGTAGAAAAAGCTGCTACTGGGTATGTGCAGCAGCACTGCATAATGTGACGGCGGCTCTAGTAATCGTATTATATACCGTTGCTATTGTTGTCATAGTTTGCCACTTGCCAAGGGGAGGGGGGTTTCTGGGCAACCAGAAACCCCCCATGCGTGTGCCTATGCCTTTCAGCAATTATATGTTGGTGGGTCGGATCCCAACATCTTAAATACAATTGGTGTCGTGTCTCTTTCCTGCTAAAGTTTAAAGTGTATTTCAGCCACACGTGTAGCTGCATTGTGCTCTCAGCGTGTCGGTGTGTGTGTGTATGCACTGCGTGTACTTTGTACGTCCGTTGCGGCGTGTGTACGCGGTACGGGCTTTTGTACGCTAACTGAGTAAAAAGTACGTAGGTTAAGGATTACATACAGCAGCCCGAATTTAAGTGTATTAAGGGATTGTTTTTAGTCCTGTAAGTAAATCAGCATTTACAAACTGTACTGTGTGCATGGGCAGAACCAGTCAGAGCTTAGCGCATCTGCACAGTAGCTGAGCTGCGGACGCCACTTCAGGGCCAACCATTGGATGAGCATCAGATCACTGTATCCGATGAGAAGTGGCGGTTTGCTTGAAAATTTATTTCCAGGTTCCATTTGGAACATCTATGGTTGTCAACAATTGCCTTCTGCTGTCCATCCCTCATTGTTGGTAGTTATTACAACGCCCTCACTCTGCTGCCAGCGCGGACAGTTGTGAAGGGGGTGGGTAGGTACATGCAGTCACTCACAACTGCAAGTCAGTATAGATTGTTGTACGCTTCTTCTCTAAGGCTAGAAGATGGCACATGGCCTAGACTACCGTTACGGTATTTGGGATTGGATTACCTGCAAACAGTGCTGGATTAGGTCTTCTGGAGCCCCGGGTCACTTAACACGGGTGCCTTTCCCGCCTTGTTAACGTAGCCCCCCCCCCCCCCCCCTGGCTGTTCCTGGTGTGTGTGTCTACTTCCCCGAACCTCCATCAGGCAACAATGCAGGTCCTACCTGCATTACCACAGCGGGGCAGACTCTGAAGACTGCTTTTAGGCAGCATGCAGGTCCTATAGTAGAAATATGTAAAAACTAAATGTGCAGCCATTCATTTTAGATGGAAATTAATTGTGTGTTACTAATATCTTTATAAATATCTAAATCATTGGGCTGTTTGTCTGTCTGGTTAGGAATTAGGACACCTTTGCACCAGTTGGGATGAAACCAACATGAGGTGGTCCAGTTGGTTTCTAGGCAGGTTTTAGGGAATTAGGATCCTGGTCAGACCTCCTGTTGGGTGTATGCTGGGCAGAACTTTGACCCTGGGGAACCTATTCTGAGCCATTCACAGGAAGGATGAAACTTCAGAGTGGTAATACTGGATCTCAGGAGACATACTATGTGGTTGGGGTCCTGGTTGGACCTCCTATTAGTGTTCATCAGGCAGAACATTGACCCGGCGAGCCTGTTCTGGGCTTTCCACTGGATGGATTTGGATGTAAACGTCACAAAGTGATAACAGTGGGCCCAAGAAGACTTGTTAAAGGATTGAGGTCCTGGTCAGAGATCCTGTTGGTGTACACCAGACAGAACTTTTTATATCCAACTCATTCATAACTTAACTTGAAGATTTAAACCTGGGCAATGCTGTATACTTCAGCTAGTGTATATCTGTATGTGATATATACACACACACTGGAAAGTGCCATCACTATGTCCCAAATGTTGTGATCAACTTTCCCCGGCGCCCAGGGGATAAATTGAGGGAGAACGTGGTGCAACCACCTCAATTTCCCTGCACAGTAATTCCAACAGAAAAACCTGCCCCGTCACCTTCATCAATAGATGTGTTACTGATGAGCTGCAGCCACCTCCCCCTTCCTCAGGCCCTGGTGGCTCCATGGTCCTCCTCTATTTAAAGTCCACCCCTCCTGGTACTCAAACATGCCGTGTATGTTGGACAGCATTCATCCCCTCCTCAGGGCCCAGTGGTTTCCTTTTCCATCACTGCGTAACTGATGTCATGCTGTCACCACTGCTGAAATGAAGAGGAGCAGGCTCTGTGCATCTTGAAGATAAGAGGAGAGGGGGCTGGAGCGACAATAGAAGTGGAGAAGTTTCTGGAGGGATACAGGGCATGTGGTTGCTGGAGGGATAGAAATGGTGAGCTGCTGAAGTGACAGATGTGTATAAGGGGCACTACCATTGTGGGCATTATGTGTAAGGGGCACTACTACTGTGGGCATTTTGTGTATAAGCAGCACTCCTGTGGCCATTATGTGTATAAGTGACAGTACTGTGGTCATTATATGTAAGGGGCACTACTACTGTGGGAATTGTGTATAAGGGGCACTGCTGTGTGGCATAACATGTATAGAGGGTACCATTGTGTAGTGCAATGTGCATAAAGGGCACTACTGAGTGATGTAACCTGAATAAGGGGATTACTATGTTGTGTAATGTGAAAACAGTTGTGCTACTGTGTTGTGCAATTTGAATTGAAAGTACTATTATGTGACCATGTTGCTTCTTTGTGAGATCAATGTCCCTTTATAAAGTATGTGAAGTAGGGCACTAATTTATAGTTTGCAGGGGGGTGCCGAAAACACTAGCGCTGGCCCTGGCTCCACTTAATGTGAGGGGGTGGGGGCGGGTGGCTGGGTAAATGAGTTCCACCACCTCTCCAGGACCACTTTATAGATGCAGACAGTACGGTAGGAATAGCAAAGTGGCACTTGCAGGATTTGCATCCCAAACGTTTAAATCTGGTGTCGCGCATTGATCCGCTTGTCAGGACCTGACAAAAGTTTAAAAACAAAACAAAACTGAAACACTGACAAGCTGATAGATGCGTGACACCAGACTTATACTTTTGAGATGCAATTCCTGTGCGTGCCGCTTTGCTATTCCTAAAACATATAGCCATTCAGTGTGTGCCTACCTGGACGCCTTCCTCTCTATTGGGAAATATTATGTTGGATTGGTGGCACTTGCGCTAATATTAAAGAGTTGGTCACAAATAAAAATTGAGGTTGTTTTTTCACATTACCGTGAGTGCTGCCAGTCCACAGTTATATGTGTGAATTTGCCGGCTGCACATCCCACACACCTGGAGAAAAAACGAGATTTATGGTAAGAACTTACCGTTGTTAAATCTCATTCTGCGAGGTACACTAGGCTCCACAAGGAAATAACATCAGGGGTGTAGAGTAGGATCTTGATCTGAGGCACCAACAGGCTCAAAGCTTTAGACTGTTCCCAATGCACAGCGCCGCCTCCTCTATAACCCCGCCTCCATGCCAGGGAGCTCAGTTTAGTTAACCAGCCCAATGCAGTTGCTGGTACCAGAGACGACAACCGCTCGTAGCCAATTACACCACACACTCACTGCAGGTGAGGGTGTCTGCGGCTACGCCAATACCAACCCAAAAAAGCAAAGTGCGTCAGGGTGGGCGGCTTGTGCAGCCCAGTGTACCTCGCAGAAAGAGATTTAACAAAGGTAAGTTCTTACCATAAATCTCGTTTTCTGCTGCGGGGTACACTGGGCTCCACAAGGAAATAACATCTGGGATGTCCTAAAGCAGTTCCTCATGGGAGGGGATGCACTGCCCCATGACTGGAACCCATGACCGCAGTGCTGTGAGGCAGTAATGCTAACCACTGCACCATCCGTGCTGCCCAAGTATTTATCAGTAGTGAAAATATGAATGTGATTTGCCATGTTGTATGTGTTGGGCATGTGGGGTGCTCAAAAAGCATAAATTGTTATGGAACTCAGAAACAGTGAAGTAGGACCCCATTTTGTTTTTTTCTAGTGAGGGGTCCCCGGGACCCACCTATTTTTCTGCTCAGCGCGATCACTGCAATCCTCAGTATTATCCCCTGTGTGACAGCTGCACAGTACCACTTCTGTGCCTGGTGCTATCCTCAATATTACCCCCTGTGTAATAGCTGCACAGTGCCTCTTCTGTACTGGGTGCAATGCTCAGTATTACCCCCTGTCTAATAGCTGCACAGTGCCACTTCTGTACTGGGTGCAATGCTCAGTATTACCCCCTGTGTGACAGCTGCACAGTGCCACTTCTGTACCGGGTGCTATCCTCAGTATTACCCCCTGTGTGACAGGTGCACAGTGCCACTTCTGTGCCTGGTGCTATCCTCAGTATTACCCCCTGTGTGACAGCAGCACAGTGCCACTTCTGTACTGGGTGCAATGCTCAGTATTACCCCCTGTGTGACAGCAGCACAGTGCCACTTCTGTACCGGGTGCTATCCTCAGTATTACCCCCTGTGTGACAGGTGCACAGTGCCACTTCTGTACCTGGTGCTATCCTCAGTATTACTTCCTGTGTGACAGCTGCACAGTGCCACTTCTGTGCCGGGTGCTATCCTCAGTATTACCCCCTGTGTAATAGCTGCACAGTGTCACTTCTGTACTGGGTGCAATGCTCCGTATTACCCCCTGTGTGATAGCAGCACAGTGCCACTTCTATGCCGGGTGCTATCCTCAGTATTACCCCCTGTGTGACAGCAGCACAGTGCCACTTCTGTACCTGGTGCTATCCTCAGTATTACCCCCTGTGTGACAGCTGCACAGTGCCACTTCTATGCCTGGTGCTATCCCCAGTATTACCCCCTATGTGACAGCTGAACAGTGCCTCTTCTGTGCTGGGTGCTATCCTCAGTATTACCCCCTGTGTGACAGCTGCACAGTGCCACTTCTGTACCTGGTGCAATCCTCAGTATTACCCCCTGTCTAAAAGCTGCACAGTGCTGCTTCAGTGCTGGGTGCAATCCTCAGTATTACCCCATATGTGACAGCAGCACAGTGCCACTTCTGTGCTGGGTGCTATCCTCAGTATTACCCCATGTGTGACAGCAGCACAGTGCCACTTCTGTGCTGGGTGCTATCCTCAGTATTACCCCGTGTGACAGCAGCACAGTGCCACTTCTGTGCTGGGTGCTATCCTCAGTATTACCCCCTGTGTGACGGCTGCACAGTGCCACTTTTTTGCCCGAAGCAATCCTCAGAATTACTCCTTGTGTGACAGCTGCACAGTGCCACTTCTGTGCCAGGTGCTATCCTCAGTATTACCCCGTGTGACAACTGCACAGTGCCACTTCTGTGCTGAGTGCAATCCTCAGTATTACCCCCTGTGTGACAGCAGCACACTGCCACTTCTGTGCCGGGTGCTGTCCTCAGTATTACCCCCTGTGTGACAGTAGCACAGTGCCACTTCTGTACCTGGTGCAATCCTCAGTATTACCCCCTGTGTGACAGCAGCACAGTGCCACTTCTGTGCTGGGTGCAATCCTCAGTATTACATCCTGTGTGACAGCTGCACAGTGCCACGTCTGTGCCAGGTGCTATCCTCAGTATTACCCCCTGTGTGACAGGTGCACAGTGCCACTTCTGTACCGGGTGTAATCCTCAGTATTATCCCCTGTGTGACAGCTGCACAGTGCCACTTCTGTACCGGGTGCTATCCTCAGTATTCCCCCCTGTGTAATAGCTGCACAGTGCCACTTCTGTACTGGGTGCAATGCTCAGTATTACCCCCTGTGTGACAGCGGGTGGTCTTCAGTATGCCGACTGACGGGATCCCGGCGCACAGTATACCGGCGCCGGGATCCCGACAGCCGGCATACCGACACTTATTCTCCCTCGTGGGGGTCCACGACCCCCCTGGAGGGAGAATAAAATAGCGTGGCTCGCGTAGCATGGCGAGCGCAGCAAGCCCACAAGGGGCTCATTTGCGCTCGCCACACTGTCGGTAAGCCGGCGGTCAGGCTCCCGGCGCCGGTATGCTGGTCGCCGGGAGCCTGACCGCCGGCATATCGTAGTGAACCCGTGACAGCAGCACACTACCACTTCTGTGCCGGGTGCAATGACAAATTACTTTGAATAGATACTTTTTCCTTTAGTGACGCCTACCCAGGGGGATCAGTATGATATACCGCCGTGTGGTATCCCGGCGCTAGAAATACCGACGCTGGGATACCCAATATAGAAAGAGCAACAGGGGTGAGTTAAGGGTGTTCTACCTCCTTCCCACCCACCTAACCCTCGCTGTCTAACCCTAACCTCCCCCCTTCCCGCAGCCTAAACCTAACCATCCCACCCCATAGCCTAACCCTCGGAGTGAGGTTCCTTGCCTTAATCCCCCCTCCCCGCAGCCCCATTTAGTAAGGCTCGCTAGTACCTGGGTTGGAAGACCAGCTTAGGAGAGACGGCGCTTGACCTGTAGCCCCTCCCCCAGCCCAGGGTGACATCTACTGCACATTGTCATGCCCTGGAGCTGCCTCACACTCTCCCTCACTCCCTGACGGAGACGCTGGGCGCCATCTTATAAGCATAGCTGCGTCTAGTCTCTAGGACTGCACGGCAAAGTCTCCCTTGTAAAGCCGCCTGTATACAGCGCTGTGACTTTACAAACACTTGTGTATTCTGCATGTCTTTATACAGAGAGCGTTAGTTGAGTGTACCTATTACAGAATATATTGTACGAGTATTCTGATATATACCTCCGGTCTAGGACCGCACTTGCTGTGGACTCTCCTGCAGCATGCAGAGTATATGCCAAGGATTTACCAGAGGGGGAAGTATTGTATGATGGTCTGTGTACTACATGTCATACATCTCCTAGTCAGTCCACAACTCCTGTACCTACCCAGGAGCCACCATGGGCTGCCTTCACACACCTACTGGGTACACTGGTGAGTTTACTCCTAACGCCACAAATAAAATCTACCTAAAATGAGTAAAAATAAAGCTATTTTATTAGTAAGAAAATAAAGTAAAAGCCGTCTACACATTGGTGTTCACAATAGACACTAGTTTTTGCTGTCTTCAATGAAATGTATAAAATGTGTAGGTATATATGTTTTTAGGTTGGGTGGGTGAAGGTATCATTTCACTTATGCTCCTGTAAGTAGCTGGATGTCACCTCCTCAGGGGCAGATGGACTTACCTGCCGCACCACCTACCTGACAGACGTAGATTATAATTCGCACGGTTGAGTAAACGGAATTCCTCCGTAGGGAATTCCTGATAGGGGGGCATGGTGTTTGAGGGGCTGCACTACAAAAGTTATTAAACACACTGAGCTGAAATTTGTCATGGACACGTAGAACCAGTGCGCACTGCGTGCCAGATTTCAGCGCAAAACAATGAACAATGAATAATTGGGAGTAATGTAAAGATTAAAATGACAGCGTTTTTCTCCCACGTCCTGTTTGGTTGTAACTGAGTTTCCTGCTGCAGTCTATGAGGGGTTTATGGGAAGTCATAACTCAGGGTGGAGGATGAAGTAAGACTTGGGGTATGATTTGTTAGGTAGCTCATTTTCTAGTTTATGGCTTTTTGGGGATAAGGTTTTTCAGAAAGTTACAGGTTTTTTTATTCTGTAAAATATGAACCCATTTTAAAGAGAGCAGTGCCAGAGTTCCCCCTGCCCCTCCTGATGAGATCTGCCAGCCCCTGCTCTGTTACCCTTCCCCAGCTGCTGCCCACCCTTCCTCCCATCTCTCTCTGGCCTAATCCCCCCCCTCCTCCCATCTCTCTGGTCTAACCACCCCTCCTCCGTCCCTCTCTGGCCTAATCCCCCCCTACTCCCATCTCTCTCTGGTCTAACCACCCCTCCTCCGTCCCTCTCTGGCCTAACCACCCCTCCTCCCATCTCTCTGGCCTAATCCCCCCTCCTCCCATCTCTCTCTGGCCTAATCCCCCCTCCTCCCATCTCTTTCTGGCCTAATCCCCCCTACTCCCATCTCTCTCTGGCCTAATCCCCCCTCCTCCCATATCTCTGGTCTATCCACCCCTCCTCCGTCCCTCTCTGGCCTAATCCCCCCTCCTCCCATCTCTCTGGCCTAATCCCCCCTCCTCCCATCTCTCTGGCCTAACCACCCTTCCTCCCATCTCTCTCTGGCCTAACCACCCCTCCTCCGTCCCTCTCTGGCCTAATCCCCTTTCCTCCCTTCTCTCTCTGGCCTAATCCCCTTTCCTCCCATCTCTCTCTGGCCTAATCCCCCCCTCCTCCCATCTCTCTGGCTTAATCCCCCCCCCCTTTTCCCATCTCTCTGGCCTAATCCCCCCTCCTCCCATCTCTCTCTGGCCTAATCCCCCCTCCTCCCATCTCTCTGGCTTAATCCCCCCCCCCTCTTCCCATCTCTCTCTGGCCTAATCCCCCCTCCTCCCATCTCTCTGGCCTAACCACCCCTCCTCCCATCTCTCTCTGGCCTAACCACCCCTCCTCCCATCTCTCTCTGGCCTAACCACCCCTCCTCCCATCTCTCTCTAGCCTAACCACCCCTTCTCCATCCCTCTCTGGCCTAATCCCCCCCCCCCTCCTCCCATCTCTCTCTGACCTAATCCCCCTCCTCCCATCTCTCTGGCCTAACCCCCCCTCCTCCCATCTCTCTCTGGCCTAACCACCCCTCATCCGTCCCTCTCTGGCCTAATCCCCCCCTCCTCCCATCTCTCTGTCTTAATCCCCCCCCCCTCTTCCCATCTCTCTGGCCTAATCCCCCCTCCTCCCATCTCTCTCTCTGGCCTAATCCCCCCTCCTCCCATCTCTCTGCCTTAATCCCCCCCCTCTTCCCATCTCTCTCTGGCCTAATCCCCCCCCAACTCCCATCTCTCTGCCTTAATCCCCCTCCCCCCTCTTCCCATCTCTCTGGCCTAATCCCCCCTCCTCCCATCTCTCTCTCTGGCTTAATCCCCCCTCCTCCCATCTCTCTCTGACCTAATCCTCCCTCCTCCCATCTCTCTCTGGCCTAATCCCCCCTCCTCCCATCTCTCTCTGGCCTAATCCCCCCTCCTCCCATCTCTCTCTGGCCTAATCCCCCCTCCTCCCATCTCTCTCTGGCCTAATTCCCCCTCCTCCCATCTCTCTCTGGCCTAATCCCCCCTCCTCCCATCTCTCTGGCCTAATCACCCCTCCTCTCATCTCTCTGGCCTAACCACCCCTCCTCCCATCTCTCTCTGGCCTAACCACCCCTCCTCCGTCCCTCTCTGGCCTAATCCCCTTTCCTCCCATCTCTCTCTGGCCTAATCCCCCCTCCTCCCATCTCTCTGCCTTAATCCCCCCCCCCTTCCCATCTCTCTGGCTTAATACCCCCCCCCCCCCTTCCCATCTCTCTGGCCTAATCCCCCCTCCTCCCATCTCTCTCTGGCCTAATCCCCCCTCCTCCCATCTCTCACTGGCCTAATCCCCCCTCCTCCCATCTCTCTGGCCTAACCACCCCTCCTCCCATCTCTCTCTGGCCTAATCCCCCCTCCTCCCATCTCTCTCTGGCCTAACCACCCCTCCTCTGTCCCTCTCTGGCCTAATCCCCTTTCCTCCCATCTCTCTCTGGCCTAATCCCCCCTCCTGCCATCTCTCTCTGGCCTAACCACCCCACCTCCGTCCCTCTCTGGCCTAATCCCCCCTCCTCCCTTCTCTCTCTGGCCTAATCCCCCCTCCTCCCATCTCTCTGGCCTAACCACCCCTCCTCCCATCTCTCTCTGGCCTAACCACCTCACCTCCGTCCCTCTCTGGCCTAATCCCCTTTCCTCCCATCTCTCTCTGGCCTAATCCCCCCTCCTCCCATCTCTCTGGCTTAATTCTCCCCCCCCCCTTTCCATCTCTCTGGCCTAATCCCCCCTCCCCCCATCTCTCTCTGGTCTAATCCCCCCTCCTCCCATCTTTCTGGCCTAATCCCTCCGTCCTCTTCTCCCGTCTCTATCTGGTTTAATCCCTCCTCTCGTGTGTGTCTCTCTCTGTTGCCTAATTCCCTCCCCCCCTCCTACTCTCGTCTCTCTCTGGCCAAATTCCCTCTTTATCCTATGGTCTCTCTGGCTTTGTCCCTCACTTCCTCCTCCTCCTCCTCCTCCTCCTCCTCCTCCTCCCATCTTTCTTTGGCGTAACTCCTCCCCTCCTTCTCTGGTCTAACCCCCCCTTCCATCTCTCTCTGGCCTAATCTGCCCCCCCATCTCTCTCTGTAATAATCACCCCTCGTGTCTCTCTAGCTTAATTGCTTCCCCTTTTCCTTCTCCACTTGTCTCTGTTCACCCTATTTCCCCCCCTGTCTCTCTGGCCTAATTCTCCCTTCCTTCTCCCATCTCATCTCTGGCATATATATGTGTGTGTCAGGCCGCTGTGTGTGTGTGTGTGTGTGTGTGTGTGTGTCAGCCGCTGTGTGTATGTGTGTGTCAGGCTGCTGTGTGTGTGTCAGGCTGCTGTGTGTGTGTGTGTGAGGCCGCTGTGCGTGTGTGGGTGCCAGGAAACTGTACGTATATGTGTGTGTGTGTGTCAGGCCGCTGTGTGTGTGTGGGTGCCAGGTCACTGTGCATATATGTGTGTGTCAGGCCGCTGTGTGTGTGTGTGTATATGTGCATGTGTGTGCCAGGCTGCTGTGCTGTGTGTGGTGTTACTGGCATTAGGAGGAGGTAGGAAAACATTTGATGTCAGCTCTAACAATAATATACTGTAAACCTGTGTATATGTAGCAAATAAAACATTGGGGATTTTGTCATATTTTGATCAAAACATAGGCAAAATATTTTCAAATCAAAAGAAATATGCCCGCACTTGGTGTTCCCCATATTGTACACGGTACCAGCTGCGTGGCAGTATTAATTCCATATATTTATATAAAACAGAAAGACATTTGCTGTCAGCTCTAACAATAATATACTGAGAAATCTGTGTGCATGTAGCAAATAAATTAGAGGGGGTTTTATCATGTTTTGATCAAAATATTTAAGCTTGCAGCCCACGTCAAGGGACCCCAATATTCTGCAAGTCCCTCACCTGGCCTATATGCATTTAGGCAGCAGGTGGTGCTTCTACCGGGAGCAAAAGGCAGCTGGTATTGCTACTGCCAAGATGAGGAGGCAGCAGGTGGTGCTTCTACCGGGAGCAGGCGGCAGCTGGTGGTGCTGCTGCCGGGAGGAGGAGGCAGCTGGTGGTGCTTCTGCCAGGAGGAGGAGGCAGCTGGTGGTGCTTGTGCCGGGAGGAGGAGGCAGCTGGTGATGCTACTGCCTAGAGGATGATGCAGCGGCTGCTGGTTCGTCTTACGCAGTTCATTGTTGTCCACATGTCACTGGTAAAGGAGAATCCTGTTAACAGGCTCTCATCCTCTGCAGATATTGCAGATTCTGTAGGTGAGAGCAGGTCATCCATCGGTATAGCTTCAGCCATTGTCACTGGAGTAGGATACATTGTAAATGGGGGAGTTATCCTACCGGCCTCTAGTTTCTCCCAGTTTATGGACTTGAAGAATGGATGACATGAGATGTTACTACAGCGATTCAGTCTCTCCTCTGGGTCTTTGCATAAGAGTCTTTCAAGGAGGTCCCTAATCTCTGGATGGAGATTGCTCGGATAGCATGGAGCATCATGCATGATAGACAGCGCAATCTTGGTGGCATCATTGCCAGCACAAAAGGGGTATATTCCAGTAGCCATTTCAAATAATACTACCCCGAATGAAAAGAGGTCTACCATGATGTTATATGGGACATTACAGATAATCTCTGGAGCCATGTAATACGGAGTCCCAGCTTGTCCTGATATTTTCTTATCGCCATGGACATTCATTACAGAGAGGCCAAAATCTGCGATTTTCACATGGCCAGCTGCATCCAGAAGTATATTTTCTGTCTTAATGTCCCTGTGGACAATGCCTCTTGTGTGCAGGAACTGCAGCCCACAGAGTATTTCTGCTGCAAAAAATCTGATGGTAGGAACATCAAATGGGCCTCTGCTCTGTATTAATTGGCAGAGGTCTCCACCACTCAGGTACTCCATTACAAAGAATACATGGCCCGGTGTGTGGAAGGCAGCATATGTGTGCGGAAAGAGTGCACTCTCCCCAGTTATTTTCATCACCTCTTTCTCTACACACATAAAGTATTTCTTAATGCTGTTCACTACTGTCTTCTTTTCTATGACTTTCACGGCCAGACGCTGTTTGCTGATGGAATGGGACGCTAGGACCACCTTCCCGAAGGCGCCTTCTCCAAGCATTCTGTGGAAGGTCAAACTGGCCAGATGGTGAGACGCAGCTGATGTCTCTGGGGTACTGGCTACGGATATCCCACTTGCATCTGCTGATCTCTTCTTTTTGTCGCCAGTTTCCTCACTTATACGAGTTCTCTTTATGCCCCTCCGTCCAGATGCCTGGGGTATGATGGGCACGCTGGGTCCCTCGCCTGGACTGTCATGATGTTCCTCCTCTTTCTTTTTCTTACACGGTCCACTGTCCTCTGTCCTGTCTGAGGATCTTTTAGTGGCCACTCTCTTAAGCATGTCCTCAGTTTTGCCGCTGCTGGTCTTTCTCACCTTCCTCATAGTTGGGGACTCATCTGATGACTCTCTTTTTCTCTTATTTTGAGGAGTCTTTGATGCTTTCTCAGATGACCGGTTCTCCTCGCGCACCTGAATGTCTCCTGATGTTACGGTTTTGAAAACATCGCCTTTCTCCTCGCATCCATCCTCCTCCTTCTTCCTCTTGCTAGGAGCTTGCTCCTTTGTAGCAGACCCGTTGTTATTTGGTCGCTTTCTTTTATTTAGACTCATATTGTCGAAACAATACAAACAATTTTGCCAAGGGCAAAGAAATGCAGCTTCACACTAGAATAGGTGAAGATACACTAATGGAAATGAGGTTTGTGAGCCTCTTAGCCACCAGCCAGTGACATCACAAAGCTTTGTGACATCAGCAGCATTGTGACATCAGCTGCTGTAGGCCCAGTGTCACTGCCTGCTGTCCCTATAATATAACCAGGTGTTATGTAACAAAAATCCCTGACACCCTTGGTGCTCTAGGATAAGACTTTTTGGGGTCATTATTGTACTTCCTTTTCCCTGGTAGAGTCAGGTGATAATAAATACTAAGGAAAAACTTCCGCACACATCATATTAAATATTGGAAGGTGTTATTGAACCTAATAAGCCCTGCAGACTGATTTTTACACAGATTAATAAATTATAATTATGATTATTATCAGTTAATTATACAGCAAGACCATATTATGTTGCTCTTCACAATAGGAACAAACAGTAATAAAACTAGACTGCAATAACAGACAGGAAATAGCATCAGTCCGTCGTTAATGTATGTGGGGGGTCTTACAATCTATAGATTAATATATGTATGGTACATTGGGCCTAATTCAGACCTGATCACAGCAGCAAAATTGTTAGCAAATGGGCAAAACCATGTGCACTGTGATTCAGAGTCCTGTGTGCGCCTCGGCCAATAATCACAGCGCGTCCTTCAGGAAACCGCTCATTCCTCGGTGCACTGCCCGTCTCCCTAGCCAGTCACCGCCGGCGCCTCCTGAGACTTTCCTCCTACATGCCCGCCAGCGTGCCGCTCCTGCCTCCGAGAGACTGCTGACCAGCAGCAGGCACCCGTCTCCTGGAAACGCAGAAGCACCGGATCAGCGTCCGGAGACGTGCAGGGGCAGCATGGAGCACCACATCCCGAGGCCGGGCCAGGGTACAGGAATGGAGCATCGCATCTTAGGGCCGGGCCTGTACCGAGCGTCCAAGCTGGTGAGAAGGGCTGGGGGCACATGGACATCCTCAGTACCTACCTGTATACATATATTGTACTGCCAGCATCATTACATTGCACACTGACAGCAGTCACATAATAAGGGGAATGCTGGGCACAGCACCGGCTGCTGCTTCTCTACACAGGGCATTGCCAGGTAGAAGTGTAATACCCTACTGGTATCTGGTATGCATAATCTGCAGTCACTGTGTATAGTACATCACAGTTACTTTACCCCGGCTTGTCATGGGTTCAGGCACAGTTACCAGAGGGTCCCCTGAAGAATCAGGTCTTTGACTACAAGTACATTGTGGGTGTGGACTACAGGTGTCGGTGCAGCGCATAAAGAATTGGGCTTCAGGCCATCTCAGAAAAACAGCATAAAGTTTATTTTAACATCAAACAGGGATATTGCAGGGATAACTTGTGAACGCTCCTCCAGCACAAAGCATAACAGTTACAGTAGATCACACATCAGGGCACCTCCTCCAGCGCATCGCTTAGTCGCAGCGGCATATATATGGCGAACATCAGTACATACCAGGGCATTCTGTGACCAGTAGTGCTACACATCAGGTTGCCGTCTCTCTCTCTCTCTTACTTAGCGAGGATTCTTTTCCTTGGGGGCGCTTACTCACGCCGCGTGGCTTTCCGACCACTTCACCCAGATACCTCTTGAGACTCACACCTTGAGTACACTTTTCTCCTGGCATCACCCTTTCACTGGATTCTGCATACTGCTGCTCTCACACTGCGATGTCTCCCTCTGTCAAATGCTTTGCTGTGGCTGGCATCACTCCCCACCTAAACATGTGGGGAGCCCTCACTGGGGCTACATCTTTCTGGTTAATCCACCACACTTCAGCTAGCTAAAACATGTGCTTCTCCTCACTGTCTGTCTGCTCTCTGCTCTGCTGCTCTCATTCTGTTGTAGCTGTGTTGTGTCTCACTGCAGGACAACCTTTATATAACCTTGCATTCCCAGGGTCACATTCTAAATCTGGGATTTCCCGCTCTGTGTTTCCCGCTCTGTTTGCAAAAGGGTGAGTCATGCCCTTTGCATTTTGCAGACTGATCTGTATTGCTATGAGCTGTGCTGTTAACTCCTTCTGTGCTGCAAGCTGTAGGCTGCTGGCACAGTGCTTATGCAACTCCAGCAAACATTTTACTTTTATTAAAGTCATGCTGGCACCTGTAGTGCCACAGTTGATTTGGGCTGCAGTTTCAGGGTATCACATGCACCCCAGCTAAAATCTTGCGTGTCCTCACGCAACAGCAGTTTTCAACATAACATATAATGACAGTACATGTGACAAAAAAACAACATCACATATGCAGGAAAACATGGCATGTCAAACATTACATTACATACAAATCACATATTCTGTTACGGTTTTCAAACGAGTTACAGTCCAGAGTCACATGTGATAGTAAAATGTTCCAGACATCTTGTGGCAATTGCGCCAAACACAGAGAACCTGCCCTCGCCTGCCCTCGTCTCCCCCCACGTCTGGGTCAAAAGAGACAGGTGGCTCTCGTGGGCCCCTCCCATTAAACAAGTTTCTCCAACTTTTAGAGAATATATATAGGGGACTCCATTCCCCTTGCGATCCTTGGCTCTTTCGGACACTCAGACATGGCCAAACACAGTGCTCCCAAGGGTGTTGCTCCGACCGGGTGCACTGCATAGTCCCGATGTCCTGTGACATGAGTTCCACCTCCACAAATATTGCCCTTAGAGCCCCACGTTGGTAACCATGGTTGCTCGTATCCTGTTCGTGACGCCAAATGTAATACCCTACTGGTATCTGGTATGCATAATCTGCAGTCACTGTGTATAGTACATCACAGTTACTTTACCCCGGCTTGTCATGGGTTCAGGCACAGTTACCAGAGGGTCCCCTGAAGAATCAGGTCTTTGACTACAAGTACATTGTGGGTGTGGACTACAGGTGTCGGTGCAGCGCATAAAGAATTGGGCTTCAGGCCATCTCAGAAAAACAGCATAAAGTTTATTTTAACATCAAACAGGGATATTGCAGGGATAACTTGTGAACGCTCCTCCAGCACAAAGCATAACAGTTACAGTAGATCACACATCAGGGCACCTCCTCCAGCGCATCGCTTAGTCGCAGCGGCATATATATGGCGAACATCAGTACATACCAGGGCATTCTGTGACCAGTAGTGCTACACATCAGGTTGCCGTCTCTCTCTCTCTCTTACTTAGCGAGGATTCTTTTCCTTGGGGGCGCTTACTCACGCCGCGTGGCTTTCCGACCACTTCACCCAGATACCTCTTGAGACTCACACCTTGAGTACACTTTTCTCCTGGCATCACCCTTTCACTGGATTCTGCATACTGCTGCTCTCACACTGCGATGTCTCCCTCTGTCAAATGCTTTGCTGTGGCTGGCATCACTCCCCACCTAAACATGTGGGGAGCCCTCACTGGGGCTACATCTTTCTGGTTAATCCACCACACTTCAGCTAGCTAAAACATGTGCTTCTCCTCACTGTCTGTCTGCTCTCTGCTCTGCTGCTCTCATTCTGTTGTAGCTGTGTTGTGTCTCACTGCAGGACAACCTTTATATAACCTTGCATTCCCAGGGTCACATTCTAAATCTGGGATTTCCCGCTCTGTGTTTCCCGCTCTGTTTGCAAAAGGGTGAGTCATGCCCTTTGCATTTTGCAGACTGATCTGTATTGCTATGAGCTGTGCTGTTAACTCCTTCTGTGCTGCAAGCTGTAGGCTGCTGGCACAGTGCTTATGCAACTCCAGCAAACATTTTACTTTTATTAAAGTCATGCTGGCACCTGTAGTGCCACAGTTGATTTGGGCTGCAGTTTCAGGGTATCACAGAAGGAGTAATACCTTTCTGATAAAGGGGTCATGCCATTGGGTGTGAGACTTAGAAGCAGATTTCACTTATTTTAAAGTCCTTTCTGTTTACTGTAAACCAGAGGGTCGCACATCAACTTTTGTAGTCCCAGCATGGCAGGCTGAGACTTGTGGTTCCACAAACAAGGTGACTTGTGTAAGCATGCTGTCCGTGGTGTCATTCAAATACTTATAAGTAATAATAATAAAAAGCGTGCCACATGGTGTTCTGCAGAGAGATACAGGTTAGCTGTATTAATGTGTGTGCAGAGATGTATGAATGTTGTGGTAAGTGTGTACTGAATTGTCAGAACCTACACAAAACAAGTGCATTGTGACTAGGATTTTTGTGTGGGTGACGGGGGGATGTTGGCGCCTGTCAGCGTCACATGACTTGCTGTATGACGACCACCATTATTCCATGTGACCTGCTCCTGTATCTTATGGCGCTATATAAAACTTGCCTGTAGCATTAGGGGTCACTGATTGTTGATGTCACATCCTCTTTGTGGCGCAGTCGTTGTGGTTACCATGTCAGGCCTGACGCATTTTACAGGTATGTTATTGTGAAAAGGATTTAAAGCTCTGCGGAACCTTTCCAGGATATCAGAGCGCGGTTTCCGCCATATTGCTTCTTGGGTATTATATGAGCAGAATTTCCGCTATGTGCGACCAAGCAATGCATTTACTATTATTTACTATTACCAGTTATTTATATAGCGCACACACATTCCACCGCGCTGTACAGAGAATATTTGGCCATTCACTTCCAGTCCCTACCCCAGAGGAGCTTACAATCTATATTCCCTACCACATTTATATGCATACACACTTCTCTTACGTCCTAGAGGATGCTGGGGACTCCGTAAGGACCATGGGGTATAGACGGGCTCCGCAGGACACATGGGCACTCTAAGACTTTTGATGGGTGTGAACTGGCTCCTCCCTCTATGCCCCTCCTCCAGACCTCAGTTAGATCCTGTGCCCAGAGGAGACTGGATGCACTGCAGGGGAGCTCTACTGAGTTTCTCTGTAAAGACTTTTGTTAGGTTTTTTATTTTCTGGGATCACTGCTAGCAACAGGCTCCCTGCATCGTGGGACTGAGGAGAGAGAAGCAGACCTAATTAAATGTAAGGCTCTGCTTCTTAGGCTACTGGACACCATTGGCTCCAGAGGGAGTCGGAACGCAGGTCTCCCCTTGCTGGTCGTCCAGGAGCCGCGCCGCTGTCTTCCTCACAGAGCCGGAAGATAGAAGCCGGGTGAGTATAGGAAGAAAGAAGACTTCACAGACGGCAGAAGACTTCGGATCTTCATGAGGTAACGCGCAGCGGTCGCGCTGCGCGCCATTGCTCCCACAACACACACAGGCACAACAAGGGTGCAGGGCGTAAGGGGGGGGGGGGTGCCCTGGGCAGCAATTTTCACCTCAAATAAGTCTGGCACAGTTATATAGATACTGCAGAGGCAGTATATAGTAAATCCCCTGCCAGTTTAAAGAGAGAGCGGGACCGAAGCCCGCCGTCGAGGGGGCAGAGCTTGATCCTCCAGCACTAATCAGCGCTCTTTTCTCCACAGTAAGTTGCAGAGAAGCTGCTCCCGGACTCTCCCCTGCTGAACAAGTAACAGGGGGCAAAAACGAGGGGGGGGGGGGGCACATTTATTTGGTGCTAAATTGTGTAGATATAGCGCTTTACAGGCTGGGACTTTGTTTCAGTATCTAGTGGCGCTGGATGTGTGCTGGCATACTCTCTCTCTCTCTCTCTCTCTCTCTCTCTGTCTCTCTGTCTCTGTCTTTCCAAAGGGCTTTATTGTGGGTCTGTCCCCATATTCATATATCCCAGTGTGTGTGGGGGTGTCACTACGTGTGTCGACATGTCTGAAGCGGATGGCTCGTCTAGGGAGGATGCAGAGCAGATGGTGGTGGTGTCTCCGTCGGCATAGCCGACACCTGATTGGTTGGACATGTGGAATGTTTTAAATGCTAATGTAACTTTATTACATAATAGATTGGACAAAGCAGAGTCCAAGGATAAAGCAGGGAGTCAATCCATGGCTTTGGCTGTGTCACAAGACCCTTCAGGGTCCCATAAACGCCCCTTCTCCCAGATAGCAGACACTGATACCGACACGGATTCTGAATCCAGTATCGACTATGATGATGCGAAGTTGCACCCGAGTGGCCAAGAGTATTCCATATATGATTATTGCAATAAAAGATGTTTTGCATATCACAGAGGACCCCTCTGTCTCGGACACGAGTGTCTGCATGTTTAAGGAAAAGAAACCTGAGGTAACGTTTCCCCCATCTCATGAGCTCAACGCTTTATTTGAAAAGGCTTGGGAAACTCCAGACAAGAGATTGCAAGTTCCCAAGAGAATTATTATGGCGTATCCTTTCCCCTCAAAGGACAGGTTACGGTGGGAATCCTCGCCCACGGTGGACAAGGCTTTGACGCGCTTGTCCAAAAAGGTTGCGCTACCGTCCCCGGACGCGGCGGCCCTAAGGGATCCTGCGGATCGCAGACAGGAAACTACCTTAAAATCAATTTATACACATACAGGTGCCCTCCTCAGACCTGCAGTAGCGTCGGCATGGGTGGGTAGCACAATTGCAGCGTGGGCAGATAACTTGTCATCTGACATTGACACCTTAGATAAAGATAGTATTTTGTTGACCTTGGGTCACATTAAGGATGCAGCGTTAGATATGAGAGAGGCTGCGAGAGATATTGGGCTGTTGGGTTCAAGAGCCAATGCCATGGCAGTTTCTGCTAGAAGGTCCCTTTGGACCCGTCAATGGACAGGGGATGCTGATTCAAAGAGACATATGGAGGCTTTGCCTTACAAAGGTGAAGTTTTATTTGGGGAGGGGCTCGCGGACCTGGTTTCCACAGCTACCGCGGGTAAGTCTTCTTTTTTGCCTTATGTTCCCCCACAGCAAAAGAAAACACCTCAGTACCAGATGCAGTCCTTTCGGTCGCATAAGTTCAGAAAGGGGCGGGGCTCTTCCTTCCTCGCCAGAGGTAAAGGTAGATGGAAAAGAACACCAGCTATAGCTAGTTCCCAGGAACAAAAATCCTCCCCGGCCTCTACAAAATCCACCGCATGACGCTGGGACTCCGCTTCGGGAGTCCGCACCCGTGGGAGCACGTCTTCGTCTCTTCAGCCAAGTCTGGGTTCAGTCGGATTTGGACCCTTGGGTGGTCGAAATGGTATCCCAAGGCTACAAAAGTTCGAAGATGTGCCTCCACATCGATTTTTCAAATCGGCCTTGCCAGCTTCTCCCCCAGAGAGGGAAATAGTTTCAGCTGCCATACAAAAGCTGTGTCAACAGCAGGAGATTATCAAGGTTCCCCTAGGACAACAGGGGAAAGGGTTTTATTCAACCCTATTTGTGGTCCCGAAGCTGGATGGCTCGGTCAGACCAATTCTGAATCTAAAATCCCTAAACCTATATTTGAAAAATTCAAGATGGAATCTCTCCGGGCAGTGATCTCCAGCCTGGAAGGGGGGGATTTTATGGTGTCACTAGACATAAAGGATGTATACCTTCATGTCCCCATATATCCTCATCAGGCGTACCTGAGATTCGCTGTACAGGATTGTCATTACCAGTTTCAGACTTTGCCGTTTGGGCTTTCCACGGCCCCGAGAATTTTCACCAAGGTAATGGCGGAAATGATGGTGCTCCTGCGCAAGCAGGGGGTCACGATTATCCCATACTTGGACGATCTCCTGATAAAGGCAAGATCAAGAGATCAGTTGCTAAAAAGCGTGTCTCTCTCCCTGAGAGTACTACAACAACACGTCTGGATTCTAAATCTACCAAAGTCGCAGTTGGTTCCGACAACTCGACTGTCATTTTTGGGCATGGTTCTGGACACCGGGAAAAAAAGAGGGTTTTTCTCCCAATGGAAAAAGTCCAGGAACTCCAGAGCATGGTCAAGGACCTGCTGAAACCAAAAAGAGTGTCAGTTCATCAATGCCGTCGAGTTTTGGGAAAGATGGTGGCGGCCTACGAGGCCATTCCGTTCGGCAGGTTCCATGCAAGAAATTTTCAGTGGGACCTTCTGGACAAGTGGTCAGGGTCCTATCTACAGATGCATCGGAGGATAAGCCTGTCCCCCAGGGCCAGGGTCTCTATCCTGTGGTGGCTCCAGAGTGCTCACCTTCTAGAGGGTCGCAGGTTCGGCATTCAAGATTGGGTTCTTGTGACCACAGACGCGAGCCTCCGAGGATGGGGAGGAGCAGTCACACAAGGTAGAAATTTTCAGGGAATATGGTCAAGCCAGGAGGCTTGTCTACACATCAATGTGCTGGAATTGAGAGCCATATACAACGGCCTGCAACAGGCGGAGAGCCTTCTTCGCAACCTACCCGTTCTGATCCAATCAGACAACGTCACAGCCGTGGCGCATGTAAACCACCAGGGCGGGACAGGGAGCATAGCAGCAATGGCAGAAGCCACCAGGATTCTTCGCTGGGCGGAAAATCATGTCAGCGGTCTTCATTCCAGGAGTAGACAACTGGGAAGCGGACTTCCTCAGCAGACACGATCTCCATCCAGGGAAGTGGGGACTTCATCAAGAGGTCTTTGCAGAAGTAACAGGTCGTTGGGGACTTCCTCAAATAGACATGATGGCGTCACGCCTCAACAGAAAGCTTCGGACGTATTGTTCCAGGTCAAGGGACCCTCAGGCAGTGGCGGTGGATGCCCTGGTTACACAGTGGGTGTTTCAGTCGGTCTATGTGTTCCCTCCACTTCCGCTTATCTCAAAAATACTGAGAATCATAAGACGAACAAGAGTGCAGACAATACTCGTTGTTTCAGATTGGCATCGAAGGGCCTGGTATTCAGATCTTCAGGAAATGATCACAGAAGATCCGTGGACTCTTCCTCTCAGGGAGGACCTGTTACAACAGGGGCCCTGTGTATTCCAAGACTTACCGCGGTTACGTTTGACGGCATGGCGGTTGAATACCAAATCCTAGCTAGGAAGGGTATTCCGGGGGAAGTCATCCCTACTCTAATCAAAGCTAGGAAGTAGGTAACGGCGAAGCATTATCACCGTATCTGGAGGGAATATGTGTCTTGGTGTGAAGCCAAGAATGCTCCTACAGAAGATTTTCAGCTGGGACATTTTCTACAGACAGGAGTGGATATGGGCCTAAAGTTAGGCTCCATTAAGGTGCAGATTTCGGCCTTATCTATATTCTTTCAGAAGGAATTGGCTTCTCTCCCAGAAGTCCAGAGTTTTGTAAAGGAAGTGCTGCACATCAAACCTCCTTTTGTGGCACCGTGGGACCTTAACGTGGTGCTACAGTTCCTTAAATCGCACTAGTTTGAACCTCTTCAAACAGTTGAACAAAAATTTCTCACTTGGAAGGTGGTCATGTTGTTGGCCTTGGCATCTGCGAGGCGGGGGTCCGAATTGGCAGCTTTGTCTCACAAGAGCCCCTATCTGATTTTTCATGTGTATTGAGCAGAGTTAAGAACTCGTCCTCAATTTCTGCCTAAGGTGGTTTCGTCGTTTCATATGAACGAACCTATTGTGGTGCCTGTGGCTACGGGTGACTGGGAGGATTCCAAGTCCCTGGATGTAGCAAGGCCCTTAAAAATTTATGTAGCTAGGACGGCTCGGGTTAGGAAAACAGAGGCACTGTGTGTCCTGTATGCAGCCAACAAGGTTGGCGCTTCTGCTTCTAAGCAGACTATTGTTCGCTGGATCTGTAACACGATTCAGCAGGCTCATTCTACGGCTGGATTGCCGTTACCAAATTCGGTAAAGGCCCATTCCACTAGGAAGGTGGGCTCTTCTTGGGCGGCTGCCCGAGGCGTCTCGGCATTACAGCTTTGCCAAGCAGCTACTTGGTCGGGTTCAAACACTTTTTTACAAAATTCTACAAGTTTGATCCCCTGGCTAAGGAGGACCTCATGTTTGCTCAATCGGTTCTGCAGAGTCATCCGCACTCTCCCGCCCGGTCTGGAGCTTTGGTATAATCCCCATGGTCCTTACGGAGTCCCCAGCATCCTCTAGGACGTAAGAGAAAATAAGATTTTAAACCTACCGGTAAATCTTTTTCTCCTAGTCCGTAGAGGATGCTGGGCGCCCGTCCCAGTGCGGACTATTTCTGCAAGGCTTGTATATAGTTGTTGCTTACATAAGGGTTATGTTACAGTTGAGATCAGTCTCTGGCTGATGCGGTTTTGTTCATACTGTTAACTGGTTTAGTATATACCATGTTGTACGGTGTGGATGGTGTGCGCTGGTGTGTATCTTGCCCTTACATTAACAAAAATCCTTTCCTCGTACTGTCAGTCTCCTCTGGGCACGGTTATATAATAGAGATGAGCGGGTTCGGTTTCTCTGAATCCGAACCCGCACGAACTTCATGTTTTTTTTCACGGGTCCGAGCGACTCGGATCTTCCCGCCTTGCTCGGTTAACCCGAGCGCGCCCGAACGTCATCATGACGCTGTCGGATTCTCGCGAGACTCGGATTCTATATAAGGAGCCGCGCGTCGCCGCCATTTTCACACGTGCATTGAGATTGATAGGGAGAGGACGTGGCTGGCGTCCTCTCCATTTAGATTAGAAGAGAGAGAGAGAGAGATTGACCTGATTTACTGGAGCTTAGGAGTACTGTAGAACTGTAGAGAGTGCAGAGTTTACTAGTGACTGACCACAGTGACCACCAGACAGTGCAGTTTTATTTAATATATCCGTTCTCTGCCTGAAAAAAACGATACACAGTGACTCAGTCACATACCATATCTGTGTGCACTGCTCAGCCCAGTGTGCTGCATCATCTATGTATATATCTGACTGTGCTCAGCTCACACATCTTATAATTGTGGGGGAGACTGGGGAGCACTGCAGTGCCAGTTATAGGTTATAGCAGGAGCCAGGAGTACATATTATTATTAAAATTAAACAGTGCACACTTTTGCTGCAGGAGTGCCACTGCCAGTGTGACTGACCAGTGACCTGACCACACTGACCACCAGTATAGTTAGTAGTATAGTATACTATATTGTGATTGCCTGAAAAAGTTAAACACTCGTATCTGACTGTGCTCAGCTCACACATCTTATAATTGTGGGGGAGACTGGGGAGCACTGCAGTGCCAGTTATAGGTTATAGCAGGAGCCAGGAGTACATATTATTATTAAAATTAAACAGTGCACACTTTTGCTGCAGGAGTGCCACTGCCAGTGTGACTGACCAGTGACCTGACCACACTGACCACCAGTATAGTTAGTAGTATAGTATACTATATTGTGATTGCCTGAAAAAGTTAAACACTCGTCGTGTGACTTCACTTGTGTGGTGTTTTTTTTTTTATTCTATAAAAAACTCATTCTGCTGACAGACAGTGTCCAGCAGGTCCGTCATTATATAATATATACCTGTCCGGCTGCAGTAGTGATATATATATATTTTTTATATCATTATTTATCATCCAGTCGCAGCAGACACAGTACGGTAGTTCACGGCTGTAGCTACCTCTGTGTCGGCACTCGGCAGTCCGTCCATAATTGTATACCACCTACCCGTGGTTTTTTTTTCTTTCTTCTTTATACATACATACTACTACTACATCTCTTTATCAACCAGTCTATATTAGCAGCAGACACAGTACAGTACGGTAGTCCACGGCTGTAGCTACCTCTGTGTCGGCACTCGGCAGTCCGTCCATAATTGTATACCACCTACCCGTGGTTTTTTTTTCTTTCTTCTTTATACATACATACTACTACTACTACATCTCTTTATCAACCAGTCTATATTAGCAGCAGACACAGTACAGTACGGTAGTCCACGGCTGTAGCTACCTCTGTGTCGGCACTGGGCAGTCCGTCCATAATTGTATACCACCTACCCGTGGTTTTTTTTTCTTTCTTCTTTATACATACATACTACTACTACATCTCTTTATCAACCAGTCTATATTAGCAGCAGACACAGTACAGTACGGTAGTCCACGGCTGTAGCTACCTCTGTGTCGGCACTCGGCAGTCCATCCATAATTGTATACTAGTATCCATCCATCTCCATTGTTTACCTGAGGTGCCTTTTAGTTGTGCCTATTAAAATATGGAGAACAAAAATGTTGAGGTTCCAAAATTAGGGAAAGATCAAGATCCACTTCCACCTCGTGCTGAAGCTGCTGCCACTAGTCATGGCCGAGACGATGAAATGCCAGCAACGTCGTCTGCCAAGGCCGATGCCCAATGTCATAGTACAGAGCATGTCAAATCCAAAACACCAAATATCAGTAAAAAAAGGACTCCAAAACCTAAAATAAAATTGTCGGAGGAGAAGCGTAAACTTGCCAATATGCCATTTACCACACGGAGTGGCAAGGAACGGCTGAGGCCCTGGCCTATGTTCATGGCTAGTGGTTCAGCTTCACATGAGGATGGAGGCACTCAGCCTCTCGCTAGAAAAATGAAAAGACTCAAGCTGGCAAAAGCAGTAGCACCGCAAAGAACTGTGCGTTCTTCGAAATCCCAAATCCACAAGGAGAGTCCAATTGTGTCGGTTGCGATGCCTGACCTTCCCAACACTGGACGTGAAGAGCATGCGCCTTCCACCATTTGCACGCCCCCTGCAAGTGCTGGAAGGAGCACCCGCAGTCCAGTTCCTGATAGTCAGATTGAAGATGTCAGTGTTGAAGTACACCAGGATGAGGAGGATATGGGTGTTGCTGGCGCTGGGGAGGAAATTGACCAGGAGGATTCTGATGGTGAGGTGGTTTGTTTAAGTCAGGCACCCGGGGAGACACCTGTTGTCCGTGGGAGGAATAGGGCCGTTGACATGCCTGGTGAAAATACCAAAAAAATCAGCTCTTCGGTGTGGAAGTATTTCACCAGAAATGCGGACAACAGGTGTCAAGCCGTGTGTTCCCTTTGTCAAGCTGTAATAAGTAGGGGTAAGGACGTTAACCACCTCGGAACATCCTCCCTTATACGTCACCTGCAGCGCATTCATAATAAGTCAGTGACAAGTTCAAAAACTTGGGCCGACAGCGGAAGCAGTCCACTGACCAGTAAATCCCTTCCTCTTGTAACCAAGCTCACGCAAACCACCCCACCAACTCCCTCAGTGTCAATTTCCTCCTTCCCCAGGAATGCCAATAGTCCTGCAGGCCATGTCACTGGCAATTCTGACGAGTCCTCTCCTGCCTGGGATTCCTCCGATGCATCCTTGCGTGTAACGCCTACTGCTGCTGGCGCTGCTGTTGTTGCTGCTGGGAGTCGATGGTCATCCCAGAGGGGAAGTCGTAAGCCCACTTGTACTACTTCCAGTAAGCAATTGACTGTCCAACAGTCCTTTGCGAGGAAGATGAAATATCACAGCAGTCATCCTGTTGCAAAGCGGATAACTGAGTCCTTGACAACTATGTTGGTGTTAGACGTGCGTCCGGTATCCGCCGTTAGTTCACAGGGAACTAGACAATTTATTGAGGCAGTGTGCCCCCGTTACCAAATACCATCTAGGTTCCACTTCTGTAGGCAGGCGATACCGAGAATGTACACGGACGTCAGAAAAAGACTCACCAGTGTCCTAAAAAATGCAGCTGTACCCAATGTCCACTTAACCACGGACATGTGGACAAGTGGAGCAGGGCAGGGTCAGGACTATATGACTGTGACAGCCCACTGGGTAGATGTATGGACTCCCGCCGCAAGAACAGCAGCGGCGGCACCAGTAGCAGCATCTCGCAAACGCCAACTCTTTCCTAGGCAGGCTACGCTTTGTATCACCGCTTTCCAGAATACGCACACAGCTGAAAACCTCTTACGGCAACTGAGGAAGATCATCGCAGAATGGCTTACCCCAATTGGACTCTCCTGTGGATTTGTGGCATCGGACAACGCCAGCAATATTGTGTGTGCATTAAATATGGGCAAATTCCAGCACGTCCCATGTTTTGCACATACCTTGAATTTGGTGGTGCAGAATTTTTTAAAAAACGACAGGGGCGTGCAAGAGATGCTGTCGGTGGCCAGAAGAATTGCGGGACACTTTCGGCGTACAGGCACCACGTACAGAAGACTGGAGCACCACCAAAAACTACTGAACCTGCCCTGCCATCATCTGAAGCAAGAAGTGGTAACGAGGTGGAATTCAACCCTCTATATGCTTCAGAGGTTGGAGGAGCAGCAAAAGGCCATTCAAGCCTATACAATTGAGCACGATATAGGAGGTGGAATGCACCTGTCTCAAGCGCAGTGGAGAATGATTTCAACGTTGTGCAAGGTTCTGATGCCCTTTGAACTTGCCACACGTGAAGTCAGTTCAGACACTGCCAGCCTGAGTCAGGTCATTCCCCTCATCAGGCTTTTGCAGAAGAAGCTGGAGTCATTGAAGAAGGAGCTAAAAGGGAGCGATTCCGCTAGGCATGTGGGACTTGTGGATGCAGCCCTTAATTCGCTTAACAAGGATTCACGGGTGGTCAATCTGTTGAAATCAGAGCACTACATTTTGGCCACCGTGCTCGATCCTAGATTTAAAACCTACCTTGGATCTCTCTTTCCGGCAGACACAAGTCTGCTGGGGTGCAAAGACCTGCTGGTGACAAAATTGTCAAGTCAAGCGGAACGCGACCTGTCAACATCTCCTCCTTCACATTCTCCCGCAACTGGGGGTGCGAGGAAAAGGCTCAGAATTCCGAGCCCACCCGCTGGCGGTGATGCAGGGCAGTCTGGAGCGACTGCTGATGCTGACATCTGGTCCGGACTGAAGGACCTGACAACGATTACGGACATGTCGTCTACTGGCACTGCATATGATTCTCTCAACATTGAAAGAATGGTGGAGGATTATATGAGTGACCGCATCCAAGTAGGCACGTCACACAGTCCGTACTTATACTGGCAGGAAAAAGAGGCAATTTGGAGGCCCTTGCACAAACTGGCTTTATTCTACCTAAGTTGCCCTCCCACAAGTGTGTACTCCGAAAGAGTGTTTAGTGCCGCCGCTCACCTTGTCAGCAATCGGCGTACGAGGTTACATCCAGAAAATGTGGAGAAGATGATGTTCATTAAAATGAATTATAATCAATTCCTCCGCGGAGACATTGACCAGCAGCAATTGCCTCCACAAAGTACACAGGGAGCTGAGATGGTGGATTCCAGTGGGGACGAATTGATAATCTGTGAGGAGGGGGATGTACACGGTGATATATCGGAGGATGATGATGAGGTGGACATCTTGCCTCTGTAGAGCCAGTTTGTGCAAGGAGAGATTTATTGCTTCTTTTTTGGTGGGGGTCCAAACCAACCCGTCATATCAGTCACAGTCGTGTGGCAGACCCTGTCACTGAAATGATGGGTTGGTTAAAGTGTGCATGTCCTGTTTATACAACATAAGGGTGGGTGGGAGGGCCCAAGGACAATTCCATCTTGCACCTCTTTTTTCTTTTATTTTTCTTTGCGTCATGTGCTGTTTGGGGAGGGGTTTTTGGAAGGGACATCCTGCGTGACACTGCAGTGCCACTCCTAGATGGGCCCGGTGTTTGTGTCGGCCACTAGGGTCGCTAATCTTACTCACACAGCTACCTCATTGCGCCTCTTTTTTTCTTTGCGTCATGTGCTGTTTGGGGAGGTTTTTTGGAAGGGACATCCTGCGTGACACTGCAGTGCCACTCCTAGATGGGCCAGGTGTTTGTGTCGGGCACTTGGGTCGCTGATCTTAGTCACACAGCTACCTCATTGCACCTCTTTTTTTCTTTGCGTCATGTGCTGTTTGGGGAGTGTTTTTTGGAAGGGCCATCCTGCGTGACACTGCAGTGCCACTCCTAGATGGGCCAGGTGTTTGTGTCGGCCACTAGGGTCGCTTAGCTTAGTCATCCAGCGACCTCGGTGCAAATTTTAGGACTAAAAATAATATTGTGAGGTGTGAGGTATTCAGAATAGACTGAAAATGAGTGGAAATTATGGTTTTTGAGGTTAATAATAATATGGGATCAAAATGACCCCCAAATTCTATGATTTAAGCTGTTTTTTAGGGTTTTTTGAAAAAAACACCCAAATCCAAAACACACCCGAATCCGACAAAAAAAATTCGGTGAGGTTTTGCCAAAACGCGGTCGAACCCAAAACACGGCCGCGGAACCGAACCCAAAACCAAAACACAAAACCCGAAAAATTTCAGGCGCTCATCTCTATATAACTGAGGTCTGGAGGAGGGGCATAGAGGGAGGAGCCAGTTCACACCCATCTAAAGTCTTAGTGCCCATGTCTCTTGCGGAGCCCGTCTATACCCCATGGTCCTTACGGAGTCCCCAGCATCCTCTACGGACTAGGAGAAAAAGATTTACCGGTAGGTTTAAAATCTTGTTTTTTAGTTACTAGGGTTCATTCTGTCAGAAGCTCATTAACCTACCAGTATATTTTTGGGGATTGTGGGAGGAGACCGGAGCACCCGGAGAAAACCCACGCATGTACGGGGAGAATATACAAACTCCACACAGCTAGGGCTATGGTGGGAATGGAACCCATGACCTCAGTGCTGTGAGGCAGTAATGCTAACCACTGCACCATCCGTGCTGCCCGAGCATTATCAGTGCTGAAAATATGAATGTGATTTGCCATGTTGTATGTGTTGGGCATGTGGGGTGCTCAAAAAGCATAAATTGTGATGGGACTCAGAAACAGTAAAGTAGGACCCGTTTTATTTTTTTCTAGTGAGGGGTCCCCGGGACCCACCTATTTTTCTGCTCAGCGCAATCACTGCAATCCTCAGTATTACCCCCTGTGTGACAGCTGCACAGTGCCACTTCTGTACTGGATGCAATCCTCAGTATTACCCCCTGTGTGACAGCAGCACAGTGCCACTTCTGTACCTGGTGCTATCCTCAGTATTACCCCCTGTGTGACAGCAGCACAGTGCCACTTCTGTATCAGGTGCTATCCTCAGTATTACCCCCTGTGTGACAGCTGCACAGTGCCACTTCTGTACCTGGTGCTATCCTCAGTATTACCCCCTGTGTGACAGCTGCACAGTGCCACTTCTGTACCTGGTGCTATCCTCAGTATTATCCCCTGTGTGACAGCTGCACAGTGCCACTTCTGTACCTGGTGCTATCCTCAGTATTATCCCCTGTGTGACAGCTGCACAGTGCCACTTCTGTATCAGGTGCTATCCTCAGTATTACCCCCTGTGTGACAGCTGCACAGTGCCACTTCTGTACCTGGTGCTATCCTCAGTATTATCCCCTGTGTGACAGCTGCACAGTGCCACTTCTGTACCTGGTGCTAGCCTCAGTATTATCCCCTGTGTGACAGCTGCACAGTGCTCTTCTGTATCAGGTGCTATCCTCAGTATTACCCCCTGTGTGACAGCTGCACAGTGCCACTTCTGTAAAGGGTGCAATCCTCAGTATTATCCCCTGTGTGACAGCTGCACAGTGCCACTTCTGTACCGGATGCAATCCTCAGTATTATCCCCTGTGTGACAGCTGCACAGTGCCACTTCTGTACCGGGTGCAATCCTCAGTATTACCCCCTGTGTGACAGCTGCATAGTGCCACTTCTCTACCTGGTGCTTACCTCAGTATTACTCCCTGTGTGACAGCAGCACAGTGCCACTTCTGTACCTGGTGCAATCCTCAGTATTACCCCCTGTGTGACAGCTGCACAGTGCCACTTCTCTACCTGGTGCTTACCTCAGTATTACTCCCTGTGTGACAGCAGCACAGTGCCACTTCTGTACCTGGTGCTATCCTCAGTATTACCCCCTGTGTGACAGCAGCACAGTGCCACTTCTGTACCTGGTGCTATCCTCAGTATTACCCCGTGTGACAGCAGCACAGTGCCACTTCTGTACCTGGTGCTATCCTCAGTATTACCCCCTGTGTGACAGCTGCACAGTGCCACTTCTGTACCTGGTGCTATCCTCAGTATTACCCCCTGTGTGACAGCAGCACAGTGCCACTTCTGTGCCGGGTGCTATCCTCAGTATTATCCCCTGTGTGACAGCTGCACAGTGCCACTTCTGTGCCTGGTGCTATCCTCAGTATTATCCCTTTGTAATAGCTGCACAGTGCCACTTCTGTGCCTTGTGCTATCCTCAGTATTACCCCCTGTGTGGCAGCAGCACAGTGCCACTTCTGTACTTGGTGCAATCCTCAGTATTACCCCCAGTGTGACAGCTGCACAGTGCCACTTCTCTACCTGGTGCTTACCTCAGTATTACTCCCTGTGTGACAGCAGCACAGTGCCACTTCTGTACCTGGTGCAATCCTCAGTATTACCCCCTGTGTGACAGCTGCACAGTGCCACTTCTCTACCTGGTGCTTACCTCAGTATTTCTCCCTGTGTGACAGCAGCACAGTGCCACTTCTGTACCTGGTGCTATCCTCAGTATTACCCCCTGTGTGACAGCAGCACAGTGCCACTTCTGTACCTGGTGCTATCCTCAGTATTACCCCCTGTGTGACAGCAGCACAGTGCCACTTCTGTACCTGGTGCTATCCTCAGTATTACCCCCTGTGTGACAGCTGCACAGTGCCACTTCTGTGCCGGGTGCTATCCTCAGTATTATCCCCTGTGTGACAGCTGCACAGTGCCACTTCTGTGCCTGGTGCTATCCTCAGTATTATCCCCTTTGTAATAGCTGCACAGTGCCACTTCTGTACCTGGTGCTATCCTCAGTATTACCCCCTGTGTGGCAGCAGCACAGTGCCACTTCTGTGCCGGGTGCTATCCTCAGTATTACCCCCTGTGTGACAGGTGCACAGTGCCACTTCTGTGCCGGGTGCTATCCTCAGTATTACCCCCTGTGTGACAGCTGCACAGTGCCACTTCTGTGCCTGGTGCTATCCTCAGTATTACCCCCTGTGTGACAGCTGCACAGTGCCACTTCTGTACCTTGTGCTATCCTCAGTATTACCCCCTGTGTGACAGCTGCACAGTGCCACTTCTGTACCGGATGCTATCCTCAGTATTACCCCCAGTGTGACAGCTGCACAGTGCCACTTCTGTACCTGGTGCTATCCTCAGTATTACCCCCTGTGTGACAGCAGCACAGTGCCACTTCTGTACCTGGTGCTATCCTCAGTATTACCCCCTGTGTGACAGCAGCACAGTGCCAATTCTGTGCCGGGTGCTATCCTCAGTATTACCCCCTGTGTGACAGCTGCACAGTGCCACTTCTGTACCTGGTGCAATGACAAATTACTTTGAATAGATACTTTCCCTTTAGTGACGCCTACCCAGGGGGATCAGTATGATATACCGCCGTGTGGTATCCCGGCGCTAGAAATACCGACGCTGGGATACCGAACATAGAAAGAGCAACAGGGGTGAGTTAAGGGTGTTCTACCTTCTCCCCACCCACCTAACCCTCGCTGTCTAACCCTAACCTCCCCCCTTCCCGCAGCCTAAACCTAACCATCCCACCCCATAGCCTAACCCTCGCTGTCTAACCCTAACCTCCCCCCTTCCCCCAGTCTAAACCTAACCTCCCCCCTTCCCGCAGCCTAAACCTAACCATCCCACCCCATAGCCTAACCCTCGCTGTCTAACACTAACCGCCCCCCTTCCCATAGCCTAACCCTCGGAGTGGGGTGCCTTGCCTTAATCCCCCCTCCACGCAGCCTAACCCTAACCACGTATATATGTGTAATCCAGACCTTTGAACGACATGGAGAAGATTCTGTGTGGGGAACCAATGAAGACCTACAATCGCAGTAATTGGTTTGCGCAGTTACACTACCTTCTGCTTCACACAGCCCCCAGTCTCCCACCGTGGTTCCCCAGGCAAAGGACCTTGTGTACAGAAGCGGATCTTGCCACGGGCAAGCAGGACTTTTGCCCGGGGCGCCGCCTTCCGGAGGGTGCAGCACCATGGCAAGATCCGCTACTGCTGTGCCCCCTGCTGCCTGCTGTGTCCCCTTGTGAAGGGAACTAGACGCTAAGCGTCTAGTTTCCCTTAGTGGAGAGGACCTTTGCTGTGAGGTGCGCGATGACATCATCAGCATTTCAGCGGCGCTACTCTACTGTACACACTCCCTGTATGAAGCCACGCCCCTATTTCCCGCCTGGGGCGCAAGTAGGGCTAAAACTGGCCCTGCTTGTGTAGTAGACCCTGGGGCTCTTGCCCTGCCTGGGAGTTTAGCTTTAAGTGGGAACCTTGGCTCAATGACTCCTTATATCTCAATGTCTGGAAATCAATGACTGATGCGCCGAATAAGTCACAAGAAATATATTCCTAAAGAAAGCGAAAAAAGTGTTTAAGGACTATTATTTCTGCAGCAGGGTACATTGGTTTCCACAGGGAAACATCGGGCATAGATGATGATCCAGAGGCACCAACAGGCTAAAGCTTTAGGCTGTCCCAGGATGCATTGGGGCCTCCTCTGTAACCCCGCCTCCAGGCACTGTGCGCTCAGTTTCAGTTGGTGTCTGCAGCAACAGGTCACCTGATAGGAGGGCTGCACTGCGCAGCCCTGAAAAAGCTTTTTCTGACATAAAATTTCTTCATTTCTGGGCTGTCAGCGCTGTATGTCAGGGTAACACCAGCGTTGCAGCTCCATCACCTCCCAAGCGGCGTCGCATACTCCCTCGGCTCAGTTCCCGGGTACATGCGGTGGAGTCGTCCTGGCTTAGGCACAGTCGCAGATTGCTCTCCTGGATCATGTGGCTGCTACGGGAAGGAGGTAAGAGGGTCCCCCAAGCGGGACCCGCCATTAAATCACGTTCCATCCGCGACCTAGGGAGACGAGTCGCGGCTCTGGCATGGACACTGCCACCGAGCACGGACGCCATTAGACCCCAGGGAATCAGAGTACAGGTCAGGTGTACTAACGCCCCATTTAGTAAGGCTCGCTAGTACCTGGGTTGGAAGACCAGCATAGGGGAGACGGCGCTTGACCTGTAGCCCCTCCCCCAGCCCAGGGTGACATCTACTGCACATTGTCATGCCCTGGAGCTGCCTCACACTCTCCCTCACTCCCTGACGGAGACGCTGGGCGCCATCTTATAAGCATAGCTGCGTCTAGTCTCTAGGACTGCACGGCAAAGTCTCCCTTGTAAAGCCGCCTGTATACAGCGCTGTGACTTTACAAACACTTGTGTATTCTGCATGTCTTTATACAGAGAGCGTTAGTTGAGTGTACCTATTACAGAATATATTGTACGAGTATTCTGATATATACCTCCGGTCTAGGACCGCACTTGCTGTGGACTCTCCTGCAGCATGCAGAGTATATGCCAAGGATTTACCAGAGGGGGAAGTATTGTATGATGGTCTGTGTACTACATGTCATACATCTCCTAGTCAGTCCACAACTCCTGTACCTACCCAGGAGCCACCATGGGCTGCCTTCACACACCTACTGGGTACACTGGTGAGCTTACTCCTAACGCCACAAATAAAATCTACCTAAAATGAGTAAAAATAAAGCTATTTTATTAGTAAGAACACATTGGTGTTCACAATAGACACTAGTTTTTGCTGTCTTCAATGAAATGTATAAAATGTGTAGGTATATATGTTTTTAGGTTGGGTGGGTGAAGGTATCATTTCACTTATGCTCCTGTAAGTAGCTGGATGTCACCTCCTCAGGGGCAGATGGACTTACCTGCCGCACCACCTACCTGACAGACGTAGATTATAATTTGCACGGTTGAGTAAACGGAATTCCTCCGTAGGGAATTCCTGATAGGGGGGCATGGTGTTTGAGGGGCTGCACTACAAAAGTTATTGAACACACTGAGCTGAAATTTGTCATGGACACGTAGAACCAGTGCGCACTGCGTGCCAGATTTCAGCGCAAAACAATGAACAATGAATAATTGGGAGTAATGTAAAGATTAAAAAGACAGCGTTTTTCTCCCACGTCCTGTTTGGTTGTAACTGAGTTTCCTGCTGCAGTCTATGAGGGGTTTATGGGAAGTCATAACTCAGGGTGGAGGATGAAGTAAGACTTGGGGTATGATTTGTTAGGTAGCTCATTTTCTAGTTTAGGGCTTTTTGGGGATAAGGTTTTTCAGAAAGTTACAGGTTTTTTTATTCTGTAAAATATGAACCCATTTTAAAGAGAGCAGTGCCAGAGTTCCCCCTGCCCCTCCTGATGAGATCTGCCAGCCCCTGCTCTGTTACCCTTCCCCAGCTGCTGCCCACCCTTCCTCCCATCTCTCTCTGGCCTAATCCCCCCCCTCCTCCCATCTCTCTGGTCTAACCACCCCTCCTCCGTCCCTCTCTGGCCTAATCCCCCCCTACTCCCATCTCTCTCTGGTCTAACCACCCCTCCTCCGTCCCTCTCTGGCCTAACCACCCCTCCTCCCATCTCTCTGGCCTAATCCCCCCTCCTCCCATCTCTCTCTGGCCTAATCCCCCCTCCTCCCATCTCTTTCTGGCCTAATCCCCCCCTACTCCCATCTCTCTCTGGCCTAATCCCCCCTCCTCCCATCTCTCTGGTCTATCCACCCCTCCTCCGTCCCTCTCTGGCCTAATCCCCCCTCCTCCCATCTCTCTGGCCTAATCCCCCCTCCTCCCATCTCTCTGGCCTAACCACCCTTCCTCCCATCTCTCTCTGGCCTAACCACCCCTCCTCCGTCCCTCTCTGGCCTAATCCCCTTTCCTCCCTTCTCTCTCTGGCCTAATCCCCTTTTCTCCCATCTCTCTCTGGCCTAATCCCCCCCTCCTCCCATCTCTCTGGCTTAATCCCCCCCCCCTTTTCCCATCTCTCTGGCCTAATCCCCCCTCCTCCCATCTCTCTCTGGCCTAATCCCCCCTCCTCCCATCTCTCTGGCTTAATCCCCCCCCCCCCTCTTCCCATCTCTCTCTGGCCTAATCCCCCCTCCTCCCATCTCTCTGGCCTAACCACCCCTCCTCCCATCTCTCTCTGGCCTAACCACCCCTCCTCCCATCTCTCTCTGGCCTAACCACCCCTCCTCCCATCTCTCTCTGGCCTAACCACCCCTCCTCCGTCCCTCTCTGGCCTAATCCCCCCCCCCTCCTCCCATCTCTCTCTGACCTAATCCCCCCTCCTCCCATCTCTCTGGCCTAACCACCCCTCCTCCCATCTCTCTCTGGCCTAACCACCCTTCCTCCCATCTCTCTCTGGCCTAACCACCCCTCCTCCGTCCCTCTCTGGCCTAATCCCCCCCCTCCTCCCATCTCTCTGTCTTAACCCCCCCCCCTCTTCCCATCTCTCTGGCCTAATCCCCCCTCCTCCCATCTCTCTCTCTCTGGCCTAATCCCCCCTCCTCCCATCTCTCTGCCTTAATCCCCCCCCCTCTTCCCATCTCTCTCTGGCCTAATCCCCCCCCAACTCCCATCTCTCTGGCTTAATCCCCCTCCCCCCTCTTCCCATCTCTCTGGCCTAATCCCCCCTCCTCCCATCTCTCTCTGGCTTAATCCCCCCTCCTCCCATCTCTCTCTGGCCTAATCCCCCCTCCTCCCATCTCTCTCTGGCCTAATCCCCCCTCCTCCCATCTCTCTCTGGCCTAATCCCCCCTCCTCCCATCTCTCTCTGGCCTAATCCCCCCTCCTCCCATCTCTCTCTGGCCTAATCCCCCCTCATCCCATCTCTCTCTGGCCTAATCCCCCCTCCTCCCATCTCTCTGGCCTAATCACCCCTCCTCCCATCTCTCTGGCCTAACCACCCCTCCTCCCATCTCTCTCTGGCCTAACCACCCCTCCTCCGTCCCTCTCTGGCCTAATCCCCTTTCCTCCCATCTCTCTCTGGCCTAATCCCCCCTCCTCCCATCTCTCTGACTTAATCCCCCCCCCCTTCCCATCTCTCTGGCTTAATACCCCCCCCTTCCCATCTCTCTGGCCTAATCCCCCCTCCTCCCATCTCTCTCTGGCCTAATCCCCCCTCCTCCCATCTCTCTCTGGCCTAATCCCCCCTCCTTTCATCTCTCTGGCCTAACCACCCCTCCTCCCATCTCTCTCTGGCCTAATCCCCCCTCCTCCCATCTCTCTCTGGCCTAACCACCCCTCCCCCATCCCTCTCTGGCCTAATCCCCTTTCCTCTCATCTCTCTCTGGCCTAATCCCCCCTCCTCCCATCTCTCTCTGGCCTAACCACCCCACCTCCGTCCCTCTCTGGCCTAATCCCCCCTCCTCCCTTCTCTCTCTGGCCTAATTCCCCCTCCTCCCATCTCTCTGGCCTAACCACCCCTCCTCCCATCTCTCTCTGGCCTAACCACCTCACCTCCGTCCCTCTCTGGCCTAATCCCCTTTCCTCCCATCTCTCTCTGGCCTAATCCCCCCTCCTCCCATCTCTCTGGCTTAATTCCCCCCCCCCCTTCCCATCTCTCTGGCCTAATCCCCCCTCCTCCCATCTCTCTCTGGTCTAATCCCCCCTCCTCCCATCTTTCTGGCCTAATCCCTCCGTCCTCTTCTCCCGTCTCTATCTGGTTTAATCCCCCCTCTCGTGTGTGTCTCTCTCTGTTGCCTAATTCCCTCCCCCCCTCCTACTCTCGTCTCTCTCTGGCCAAATTCCCTCTTTATCCTATGGTCTCTCTGGCTTTGTCCCTCACTTCCTCCTCCTCCTCCTCCTCCTTCCATCTTTCTTTGGCGTAACTCCTCCCCTCCTTCTCTGGTCTAACCCCCCCTTCCATCTCTCTCTGGCCTAATCTGCCCCCCCATCTCTCTCTGTAATAATCACCCCTCGTGTCTCTCTAGCTTAATTGCTTCCCCTTTTCCTTCTCCTCTTGTCTCTGTTCACCCTATTTCCCCCCCCTGTCTCTCTGGCCTAATTCTCCCTTCCTTCTCCCATCTCATCTCTGGCATATATATGTGTGTGTCAGGCCGCTGTGTGTGTGTGTGTGTGTGTGTGTGTGTGTGTGTGTGTGTGTGACAGCCGCTGTGTGTATGTGTGTGTCAGGCTGCTGTGTGTGTGTCAGGCTGCTGTGTGTGTGTGGGTGCCAGGAAACTGTACGTATATGTGTGTGTGTGTCAGGCCGCTGTGTGTGTGTGGGTGCCAGGTCACTGTGCATATATGTGTGTGTCAGGCCGCTGTGTGTGTGTGTGTGTATATGTGCATGTGTGTGCCAGGCTGCTGTGCTGTGTGTGGTGTTACTGGCATTAGGAGGAGGTAGGAAAACATTTGATGTCAGCTCTAACAATAATATACTGTAAACCTGTGTATATGTAGCAAATAAAACATTGGGGATTTTGTCATATTTTGATCAAAACATAGGCAAAATATTTTCAAATCAAAAGAAATATGCCCGCACTTGGTGTTCCCCATATTGTACACGGTACCAGCTGCGTGGCAGTATTAATTCCATATATTTATATAAAACAGAAAGACATTTGCTGTCAGCTCTAACAATAATATACTGAGAAATCTGTGTGCATGTAGCAAATAAATTAGAGGGGGTTTTATCATGTTTTGATCAAAATATTTAAGCTTGCAGCCCACGTCAAGGGACCCCAATATTCTGCAAGTCCCTCACCTGGCCTATATGCATTTAGGCAGCAGGTGGTGCTTCTACCGGGAGCAAAAGGCAGCTGGTATTGCTACTGCCAAGATGAGGAGGCAGCAGGTGGTGCTTCTACCGGGAGCAGGCGGCAGCTGGTGGTGCTGCTGCCGGGAGGAGGAGGCAGCTGGTGGTGCTTCTGCCAGGAGGAGGAGGCAGCTGGTGGTGCTTGTGCCGGGAGGAGGAGGCAGCTGGTGATGCTACTGCCTAGAGGATGATGCAGCGGCTGCTGGTTCGTCTTACGCAGTTCATTGTTGTCCACATGTCACTGGTAAAGGAGAATCCTGTTAACAGGCTCTCATCCTCTGCAGATATTGCAGATTCTGTAGGTGAGAGCAGGTTATCCATCGGTATAGCTTCAGCCATTGTCACTGGAGTAGGATACATTGTAAATGGGGGAGTTATCTTACCGGCCTCTAGTTTCTCCCAGTTTATGGACTTGAAGAATGGATGACATGAGATGTTACTACAGCGATTCAGTCTCTCCTCTGGGTCTTTGCATAAGAGTCTTTCAAGGAGGTCCCTAATCTCTGGATGGAGATTGCTCGGATAGCATGGAGCATCATGCATGATAGACAGCGCAATCTTGGTGGCATCATTGCCAGCACAAAAGGGGTATATTCCAGTAGCCATTTCAAATAATACTACCCCGAATGAAAAGAGGTCTACCATGATGTTATATGGGACATTACAGATAATCTCTGGAGCCATGTAATACGGAGTCCCAGCTTGTCCTGATATTTTCTTATCGCCATGGACATTCATTACAGAGAGGCCAAAATCTGCGATTTTCACATGGCCAGCTGCATCCAGAAGTATATTTTCTGTCTTAATGTCCCTGTGGACAATGCCTCTTGTGTGCAGGAACTGCAGCCCACAGAGTATTTCTGCTGCAAAAAATCTGATGGTAGGAACATCAAATGGGCCTCTGCTCTGTATTAATTGGCAGAGGTCTCCACCACTCAGGTACTCCATTACAAAGAATACATGGCCCGGTGTGTGGAAGGCAGCATATGTGTGCGGAAAGAGTGCACTCTCCCCAGTTATTTTCATCACCTCTTTCTCTACACACATAAAGTATTTCTTAATGCTGTTCACTACTGTCTTCTTTTCTATGACTTTCACGGCCAGACGCTGTTTGCTGATGGAATGGGACGCTAGGACCACCTTCCCGAAGGCGCCTTCTCCAAGCATTCTGTGGAAGGTCAAACTGGCCAGATGGTGAGACGCAGCTGATGTCTCTGGGGTACTGGCTACGGATATCCCACTTGCATCTGCTGATCTCTTCTTTTTGTCGCCAGTTTCCTCACTTATACGAGTTCTCTTTATGCCCCTCCGTCCAGATGCCTGGGGTATGATGGGCACGCTGGGTCCCTCGCCTGGACTGTCATGATGTTCCTCCTCTTTCTTTTTCTTACACGGTCCACTGTCCTCTGTCCTGTCTGAGGATCTTTTAGTGGCCACTCTCTTAAGCATGTCCTCAGTTTTGCCGCTGCTGGTCTTTCTCACCTTCCTCATAGTTGGAGACTCATCTGATGACTCTCTTTTTCTCTTATTTTGAGGAGTCTTTGATGCTTTCTCAGATGACCGGTTCTCCTCGCGCACCTGAATGTCTCCTGATGTTACGGTTTTGAAAACATCGCCTTTCTCCTCGCATCCATCCTCCTCCTTCTTCCTCTTGCTAGGAGCTTGCTCCTTTGTAGCAGACCCGTTGTTATTTGGTCGCTTTCTTTTATTTAGACTCATATTGTCGAAACAATACAAACAATTTTGCCAAGGGCAAAGAAATGCAGCTTCACACTAGAATAGGTGAAGATACACTAATGGAAATGAGGTTCGTGAGCCTCTTAGCCACCAGCCAGTGACATCACAAAGCTTTGTGACATCAGCAGCATTGTGACATCAGCTGCTGTAGGCCCAGTGTCACTGCCTGCTGTCCCTATAATATAACCAGGTGTTATGTAACAAAAATCCCTGACACCCTTGGTGCTCTAGGATAAGACTTTTTGGGGTCATTATTGTACTTCCTTTTCCCTGGTAGTCAGGTGATAATAAATACTAAGGAAAAACTTCCGCACACATCATATTAAATATTGGAAGGTGTTATTGAACCTAATAAGCCCTGCAGACTGATTTTTACACAGATTAATAAATTATAATTATGATTATTATCAGTTAATTATACAGCAGGACCATATTATGTTGCTCTTCACAATAGGAACAAACAGTAATAAAACTAGACTGCAATAACAGACCGGAAATAGCATCAGTCCGTCGTTAATGTATGTGGGGGGTCTTACAATCTATAGATTAATATATGTATGGTACATTGGGCCTAATTCAGACCTGATCACAGCAGCAAAATTGTTAGCAAATGGGAAAAACCATGTGCACTGTGATTCAGAGTCCTGTGTGCGCCTCGGCCAATAATCACAGCGCGTCCTTCAGGAAACCGCTCATTCCTCGGTGCACTGCCCGTCTCCCTAGCCAGTCACCGCCAGCGCCTCCTGAGACTTACCTCCTACATGCCCGCCAGCGTGCCGCTCCTGCCTCCGAGAGACTGCTGACCAGCAGCAGGCACCCGTCTCCTGGAAACACAGAAGCGCCGGATCAGCGTCCGGAGATGTGCAGGGGCAGCATGGAGCACCACATCCCGAGGCCGGGCCAGGGTACAGGAATGGAGCATCGCATCTTAGGGCTGGGCCTGTACCGAGCGTCCAAGCTGGTGAGAAGGGCTGGGGGCACATGGACATCCTCAGTACCTACCTGTATACATATACTGTACTGCCAGCATCATTACATTGCACACTGACAGCAGTCACATAATAAGGGGAATGCTGGGCACAGCACTGGGCACAGCACCGGCTGCTGCTTCTCTACACAGGGCATTGCCAGGTAGAAGGAGTAATACCTTTCTGATAAAGGGGTCATGCCATTGGGTGTGAGACTTAGAAGCAGATTTCACTTATTTTAAAGTCATTTTTGTTTACTGTAAATCAGACGGTCGCACATCAACTTTTGTAGTCCCAGCATGGCAGGCTGAGACTTGTGGTTCCACAATCAAGGTGACTTGTTTAAGCATGCTGTCCGTGGTGTCATTCAAATACTTATAAGTAATAATAATAAAAAGCGTGCCACATGGTGTTCTGCAGAGAGATACAGGTTAGCTGTATTAATGTGTGTGCAGAGATGTATAAATGTTGTGGTAAGTGTGTACTGAATTGTCAGAACCTACACAAAACAAGTGCATTGTGACTAGGATTTTTGTGTGGGTGACGGGGGGATGTTGGCGCCTGTCAGCGTCACATGACTTGCTGTATGATGACCACCATTATTCCATGTGACCTGCTCCTGTATCTTATGGCGCTATATAAAACTTGCCTGTAGCATTAGGGGTCACTGATTGTTGATGTCACATCCTCTTTGTGGCGTAGTCGTTGTGGTTACCATGTCAGGCCTGACGCATTTTACAGTTATGTTATGTGAAAAGGATTTAAAGCTCTGCGGAACCTTTCCAGGATATCAGAGCGCGGTTTCCGCCATATTGCTTCTTGGGTATTATATGAGCAGAATTTCCGCTATGTGCGACCAAGCAATGCATTTACTATTATTTACTATTACCAGTTATTTATATAGCGCACACACATTCCACCGCGCTGTACAGAGAATATTTGGCCATTCACTTCCAGTCCCTACCCCAGAGGAGCTTACAATCTATATTCCCTACCACATTTATATGCATACACACTTCTCTTACGTCCTAGAGGATGCTGGGGACTCCGTAAGGACCATGGGGTATAGACGGGCTTCGCAGGACACATGGGCACTCTAAGACTTTTGATGGGTGTGAACTGGCTCCTCCCTCTATGCCCCTCCTCCAGACCTCAGTTAGATCCTGTGCCCAGAAGAGACTGGATGCACTGCAGGGGAGCTCTACTGAGTTTCTCTGTAAAGACTTTTGTTAGGTTTTTTATTTTCTGGGATCACTGCTGGCAACAGGCTCCCTACATCGTGAGACTGAGGAGAGAGAAGCAGACCTAATTAAATGTAAGGCTCTGCTTCTTAGGCTACTGGACACCATTGGCTCCAGAGGGAGTCGGAACGCAGGTCTCCCCTTGCTGGTCGTCCAGGAGCCGCGCCGCTGTCTTCCTCACAGAGCCGGAAGATAGAAGCCGGGTGAGTATAGGAAGAAAGAAGACTTCACAGACGGCAGAAGACTTCGGATCTTCATGAGGTAACGCGCAGCGGTCGCGCTGCGCGCCATTGCTCCTACAACACACACAGGCACAGCAAGGGTGCAGGGCGTAAGGGGGGGGGGGGTGCCCTGGGCAGCAATTTTCACCTCAAATAAGTCTGGCACAGTTATATAGATACTGCAGAGGCAGTATATAGTAAATCCCCTGCCAGTTTAAAGAGAGAGCGGGACCGAAGCCCGCCGTCGAGGGGGCGGAGCTTGATCCTCCAGCACTAATCAGCGCTCTTTTCTCCACAGTAAGTTGCAGAGAAGCTGCTCCCGGACTCTCCCCTGCTGAACAAGTAACAGGGGGCATTTATTTGGTGCTAAATTGTGTAGATATAGCGCTTTACAGGCTGGGACTTTGTTTCAGTATCTAGTGGCGCTGGATGTGTGCTGGCATACTCTCTCTCTCTCTCTCTCTCTCTCTCTGTCTGTCTCTCTGTCTCTGTCTTTCCAAAGGGCCTTTTTGTGGGTCTGTCCCCATATTCATATATCCCAGTGTGTGTGGGGGTGTCAGTACGTGTGTCGACATGTCTGAAGCGGATGGCTCGTCTAGGGAGGATGCAGAGCAGATGGTGGTGGTGTCTCCGTCGGCATAGCCGACACCTGATTGGTTGGACATGTGGAATGTTTTAAATGCTAATGTAACTTTATTACATAATAGATTGGACAAAACAGAGTCCAAGGATAAAGCAGGGAGTCAATCCATGGCTTTGGCTGTGTCACAAGACCCTTCAGGGTCCCATAAACGCCCCTTCTCCCAGATAGCAGACACTGATACCGACACGGATTCTGAATCCAGTATCGACTATGATGATGCGAAGTTGCACCCGAGTGGCCAAGAGTATTCCATATATGATTATTGCAATAAAAGATGTTTTGCATATCACAGAGGACCCCTCTGTCTCGGACACGAGTGTCTGCATGTTTAAGGAAAAGAAACCTGAGGTAACGTTTCCCCCATCTCATGAGCTCAACGCTTTATTTGAAAAGGCTTGGGAAACTCCAGACAAGAGATTGCAAGTTCCCAAGAGAATTATTATGGCGTATCCTTTCCCCTCAAAGGACAGGTTACGGTGGGAATCCTCGCCCACGGTGGACAAGGCTTTGACGCGCTTGTCCAAAAAGGTTGCGCTACCGTCCCCGGACGCGGCGGCCCTAAGGGATCCTGCGGATCGCAGACAGGAAACTACCTTAAAATCAATTTATACACATACAGGTGCCCTCCTCAGACCTGCAGTAGCGTCGGCATGGGTGGGTAGCACAATTGCAGCGTGGGCAGATTTCTTGTCATCTGACATTGACACCTTAGATAAAGATAGTATTTTGTTGACCTTGGGTCACATTAAGGATGCAGCGTTAGATATGAGAGAGGCTGCGAGAGATATTGGGCTGTTGGGTTCAAGAGCCAATGCCATGGCAGTTTCTGCTAGAAGGTCCCTTTGGACCCGTCAATGGACAGGGGATGCTGATTCAAAGAGACATATGGAGGCTTTGCCTTACAAAGGTGAAGTTTTATTTGGGGAGGGGCTCGCGGACCTGGTTTCCACAGCTACCGCGGGTAAGTCTTCTTTTTTGCCTTATGTTCCCCCACAGCAAAAGAAAACACCTCAGTACCAGATGCAGTCCTTTCAGTCGCATAAGTTCAGAAAGGGGCGGGGCTCTTCCTTCCTCGCCAGAGGTAAAGGTAGATGGAAAAGAACACCAGCTATAGCTAGTTCCCAGGAACAAAAATCCTCCCCGGCCTCTACAAAATCCACCGCATGACGCTGGGACTCCGCTTCGGGAGTCCGCACCCGTGGGAGCACGTCTTCGTCTCTTCAGCCAAGTCTGGGTTCAGTCGGATTTGGACCCTTGGGTGGTCGAAATGGTATCCCAAGGCTACAAAAGTTCGAAGATGTGCCTCCACATCGATTTTTCAAATCGGCCTTGCCAGCTTCTCCCCCAGAGAGGGAAATAGTTTCAGCTGCCATACAAAAGCTGTGTCAACAGCAGGAGATTATCAAGGTTCCCCTAGGGCAACAGGGGAAAGGGTTTTATTCAACCCTATTTGTGGTCCCGAAGCTGGATGGCTCGGTCAGACCAATTCTGAATCTAAAATCCCTAAACCTATATTTGAAAAATTCAAGATGGAATCTCTCCGGGCAGTGATCTCCAGCCTGGAAGGGGGGGATTTTATGGTGTCACTAGACATAAAGGATGTATACCTTCATGTCCCCATATATCCTCATCAGGCGTACCTGAGATTCGCTGTACAGGATTGTCATTACCAGTTTCAGACTTTGCCGTTTGGGCTTTCCACGGCCCCGAGAATTTTCACCAAGGTAATGGCGGAAATGATGGTGCTCCTGCGCAAGCAGGGGGTCACGATTATCCCATACTTGGACGATCTCCTGATAAAGGCAAGATCAAGAGATCAGTTACTAAAAAGCGTGTCTCTCTCCCTGAGAGTACTACAACAACACGTCTGGATTCTAAATCTACCAAAGTCGCAGTTGGTTCCGACAACTCGACTGTCATTTTTGGGCATGGTTCTGGACACCGGGAAAAAAAGAGGGTTTTTCTCCCAATGGAAAAAGTCCAGGAACTCCAGAGCATGGTCAAGGACCTGCTGAAACCAAAAAGAGTGTCAGTTCATCAATGCCGTTGAGTTTTGGGAAAGATGGTGGCGGCCTACGAGGCCATTCCGTTCGACAGGTTCCATGCAAGAAATTTTCAGTGGGACCTTCTGGACAAGTGGTCAGGGTCCTATCTACAGATGCATCGGAGGATAAGCCTGTCCCCCAGGGCCAGGGTCTCTATCCTGTGGTGGCTCCAGAGTGCTCACCTTCTAGAGGGTCGCAGGTTCGGCATTCAAGATTGGGTTCTTGTGACCACAGACGCGAGCCTCCGAGGATGGGGAGGAGCAGTCACACAAGGTAGAAATTTTCAGGGAATATGGTCAAGCCAGGAGGCTTGTCTACACATCAATGTGCTGGAATTGAGAGCCATATACAACGGCCTGCAACAGGCGGAGAGCCTTCTTCGCAACCTACCCGTTCTGATCCAATCAGACAACGTCACAGCCATGGCGCATGTAAACCACCAGGGCGGGACAGGGAGCATAGCAGCAATGGCAGAAGCCACCAGGATTCTTCGCTGGGCGGAAAATCATGTCAGCGGTCTTCATTCCAGGAGTAGACAACTGGGAAGCGGACTTCATCAGCAGACACGATCTCCATCCAGGGAAGTGGGGACTTCATCAAGAGGTCTTTGCAGAAGTAACAGGTCGTTGGGGACTTCCTCAAATAGACATGATGGCGTCACGCCTCAACAGAAAGCTTCGGACGTATTGTTCCAGGTCAAGGGACCCTCAGGCAGTGGCGGTGGATGCCCTGGTTACACAGTGGGTGTTTCAGTCGGTCTATGTGTTCCCTCCACTTCCGCTTATCTCAAAAATACTGAGAATCATAAGACGAACAAGAGTGCAGACAATACTCGTTGTTTCAGATTGGCATCGAAGGGCCTGGTATTCAGATCTTCAGGAAATGATCACAGAAGATCCGTGGACTCTTCCTCTCAGGGAGGACCTGTTACAACAGGGGCCCTGTGTGTTCCAAGACTTACCGCGGTTACGTTTGACGGCATGGCGGTTGAATACCAAATCCTAGCTAGGAAGGGTATTTCCGGGGGAAGTCATCCCTACTCTAATCAAAGCTAGGAAGTGGGTAACGGCGAAGCATTATCACCGTATCTGGAGGGAATATGTGTCTTGGTGTGAAGCCAAGAATGCTCCTACAGAAGATTTTCAGCTGGGACGTTTTCTACAGACAGGAGTGGATATGGGCCTAAAGTTAGGCTCCATTAAGGTGCAGATTTCGGCCTTATCTATATTCTTTCAGAAGGAATTGGCTTCTCTCCCAGAAGTCCAGAGTTTTGTAAAGGGAGTGCTGCACATCCAACCTCCTTTTGTGTTACCGTGGGACCTTAACGTGGTGCTACAGTTCCTTAAATCGCACTAGTTTGAACCTCTTCAAACAGTTGAACAAAAATTTCTCACTTGGAAGGTGGTCATGTTGTTGGCCTTGGCATCTGCGAGGCGGGGGTCCGAATTGGCAGCTTTGTCTCACAAGAGCCCCTATCTGATTTTTCATGTGGATCGAGCAGAGTTAAGAACTCGTCCTCAATTTCTGCCTAAGGTGGTTTCGTCGTTTCATATGAACGAACCTATTGTGGTGCCTGTGGCTACGGGTGACTGGGAGGATTCCAAGTCCCTGGATGTAGCAAGGCCCTTAAAAATTTATGTAGCTAGGACGGCTCGGGTTAGGAAAACAGAGGCACTGTGTGTCCTGTATGCAGCCAACAAGGTTGGCGCTTCTGCTTCTAAGCAGACTATTGCTCGCTGGATCTGTAACATGATTCAGCAGGCTCATTCTACGGCTGGATTGCCGTTACCAAATTCGGTAAAGGCCCATTCCACTAGGAAGGTGGGCTCTTCTTGGGCGGCTGCCCGAGGCGTCTCGGCACTACAGCTTTGCCAAGCAGCTACTTGGTCGGGTTCAAACACTTTTTTACAAAATTCTACAAGTTTGATCCCCTGGCTAAGGAGGACCTCATGTTTGCTCAATCGGTGCTGCAGAGTCATCCGCACTCTCCCGCCCGGTCTGGAGCTTTGGTATAATCCCCATGGTCCTTACGGAGTCCCCAGCATCCTCTAGGACGTAAGAGAAAATAAGATTTTAAACCTACCGGTAAATCTTTTTCTCCTAGTCCGTAGAGGATGCTGGGCGCCCGTCCCAATGCGGACTATTTCTGCAAGGCTTGTATATAGTTGTTGCTTACATAAGGGTTATGTTACAGTTGAGATCAGTCTCTGGTTGATGCGGTTTTGTTCATACTGTTAACTGGTTTAGTATATACCATGTTGTACGGTGTGGATGGTGTGGGCTGGTGTGTATCTTGCCCTTACATTAACAAAAATCCTTTCCTCGTACTGTCAGTCTCCTCTGGGCACGGTTATATAACTGAGGTCTGGAGGAGGGGCATAGAGGGAGGAGCCAGTTCACACCCATCTAAAGTCTTAGTGCCCATGTCTCTTGCGGAGCCCGTCTATACCCCATGGTCCTTACGGAGTCCCCAGCATCCTCTACGGACTAGGAGAAAAAGATTTACCGGTAGGTTTAAAATCTTGTTTTTTAGTTACTAGGGTTCATTCTGTCAGAAGCTCATTAACCTACCAGTATATTTTTGGGGATTGTGGGAGGAGACCGGAGCACCCGGAGAAAACCCACGCATGTACGGGGAGAATATACAAACTCCACACAGCTAGGGCTATGGTGGGAATGGAACCCATGACCTCAGTGCTGTGAAGCAGTAATGCTAACCACTGCACCATCCGTGCTGCCCGAGCATTATCAGTGCTGAAAATATGAATGTGATTTGCCATATTGTATGTGTTGGGCATGTGGGGTGCTCAAAAAGCATAAATTGTGATGGGACTCAGAAACAGTAAAGTAGGACCCGTTTTATTTTTTTCTAGTGAGGGGTCCCCGGGACCCACCTATTTTTCTGCTCAGCGCGATCACTGCAATCCTCAGTATTACCCCCTGTGTGACAGCTGCACAGTGCCACTTCTGTACTGGATGCAATCCTCAGTATTACCCCCTGTGTGACAGCAGCACAGTGCCACTTCTGTACCTGGTGCTATCCTCAGTATTACCCCCTGTGTGACAGCAGCACAGTGCCACTTCTGTATCAGGTGCTATCCTCAGTATTACCCCCTGTGTGACAGCTGCACAGTGCCACTTCTGTACCTGGTGCTATCCTCAGTATTACCCCCTGTGTGACAGCTGCACAGTGCCACTTCTGTACCTGGTGCTATCCTCAGTATTATCCCCTGTGTGACAGCTGCACAGTGCCACTTCTGTACCTGGTGCTATCCTCAGTATTATCCCCTGTGTGACAGCTGCACAGTGCCACTTCTGTATCAGGTGCTATCCTCAGTATTACCCCCTGTGTGACAGCTGCACAGTGCCACTTCTGTACCTGGTGCTATCCTCAGTATTATCCCCTGTGTGACAGCTGCACAGTGCCACTTCTGTACCTGGTGCTAGCCTCAGTATTATCCCCTGTGTGACAGCTGCACAGTGCCACTTCTGTATCAGGTGCTATCCTCAGTATTACCCCCTGTGTGACAGCTACACAGTGCCACTTCTGTACCGGGTGCAATCCTCAGTATTATCCCCTGTGTGACAGCTGCACAGTGCCACTTCTGTGCTGGGTGCTATCCTCAGTATTACCCCCTGTGTGACAGCTGCACAGTGCCACTTCTGTACCTGGTGCTATCCTCAGTATTATCCCCTGTGTGACAGCTGCACAGTGCCACTTCTGTATCAGGTGCTATCCTCAGTATTACCCCCTGTGTGACAGCTGCACAGTGCCACTTCTGTACCTGGTGCTATCCTCAGTATTATCCCCTGTGTGACAGCTGCACAGTGCCACTTCTGTACCTGGTGCTAGCCTCAGTATTATCCCCTGTGTGACAGCTGCACAGTGCCACTTCTGTATCAGGTGCTATCCTCAGTATTACCCCCTGTGTGACAGCTGCACAGTGCCACTTCTGTACCGGGTGCAATCCTCAGTATTACCCCCTGTGTGACAGCAGCACAGTGCCACTTCTGTACCTGGTGCTATCCTCAGTATTACCCCCTGTGTGACAGCAGCACAGTGCCAATTCTGTGCCGGGTGCTGTCCTCAGTATTACCCCCTGTGTGACAGTGCCACTTCTGTACCTGGTGCAATGACAAATTACTTTGAATAGATACTTTCCCTTTAGTGACGCCTACCCAGGGGGATCAGTATGATATACCGCCGTGTGGTATCCCGGCGCTAGAAATACCGACGCTGGGATACCGAACATAGAAAGAGCAACAGGGGTGAGTTAAGGGTGTTCTACCTTCTCCCCACCCACCTAACCCTCGCTGTCTAACCCTAACCTCCCCCCTTCCCCCAGTCTAAACCTGACCTCCCCCCTTCCCGCAGCCTAAACCTAACCATCCCACCCCATAGCCTAACCCTCGCTGTCTAACACTAACCGCCCCCCTTCCCATAGCCTAACCCTCGGAGTGGGGTGCCTTGCCTTAATCCCCCCTCCACGCAGCCTAACCCTAACCACGTATATATGTGTAATCCAGACCTTTGAACGACATGGAGAAGATTCTGTGTGGGGAACCAATGAAGACCTACAATCGCAGTAATTGGTTTGCGCAGTTACACTACCTTCTGCTTCACACAGCCCCCAGTCTCCCACCGTGGTTCCCCAGGCAAAGGACCTTGTGTACAGAAGCGGATCTTGCCACGGGCAAGCAGGACTTTTGCCCGGGGCGCCGCCTTCCGGAGGGTGCAGCACCATGGCAAGATCCGCTACTGCTGTGCCCCCTGCTGCCTGCTGTGTCCCCTTGTGAAGGGAACTAGACGCTAAGCGTCTAGTTTCCCTTAGTGGAGAGGACCTTTGCTGTGAGGTGCGCGATGATGTCATCGCGCACCACTCAGCATTTCAGCGGCGCTACTCTACTGTACACACTCCCTGTATGAAGCCACGCCCCTATTTCCCGCCTGGGGCGCAAGTAGGGCTAAAACTGGCCCTGCTTGTGTAGTAGACCCTGGGGCTCTTGCCCTGCCTGGGAGTTTAGCTTTAAGTGGGAACCTTGGCTCAATGACTCCTTATATCTCAATGTCTGGAAATCAATGACTGATGCGCCGAATAAGTCAGCAAGAAATATATTCCTAAAGAAAGCGAAAAAAGTGTTTAAGGACTATTATTTCTGCAGCAGGGTACATTGGTTTCCACAGGGAAACATCGGGCATAGATGATGATCCAGAGGCACCAACAGGCTAAAGCTTTAGGCTGTCCCAGGATGCATTGGGGCCTCCTCTGTAACCCCGCCTCCAGGCACTGTGCGCTCAGTTTCAGTTGGTGTCTGCAGCAACAGGTCACCTGATAGGAGGGCTGCACTGCGCAGCCCTGAAAAAGGTTTTTCTGACATAAAATTTCTTCATTTCTGGGCTGTCAGCGCTGTATGTCAGGGTAACACCAGCGTTGCAGCTCCATCACCTCCCAAGCGGCATCGCATACTCCCTCGGCTCAGTTCCCGGGTACATGCGGTGGAGTCGTCCTGGCTTAGGCACAGTCGCAGACTGCTCTCCTGGATCATGTGGCTGCTACGGGAAGGAGGTAAGAGGGTCCCCCAAGCGGGACCCGCCATTAAATCACGTTCCATCCGCGACCTAGGGAGACGAGTCGCGGCTCTGGCATGGACACTGCCACCGAGCACGGACGCCATTAGACCCCAGGGAATCAGAGTACAGGTCGGGTGTACTAACGCCCCATTTAGTAAGGCTCGCTAGTACCTGGGTTGGAAGACCAGCTTAGGAGAGACGGCGCTTGACCTGTAGCCCCTCCCCCAGCCCAGGGTGACATCTACTGCACATTGTCATGCCCTGGAGCTGCCTCACACTCTCTCTCACTCCCTGACGGAGACGCTGGGCGCCATCTTATAAGCATAGCTGCGTCTAGTCTCTAGGACTGCACGGCAAAGTCTCCCTTGTAAAGCCGCCTGTATACAGCGCTGTGACTTTACAAACACTTGTGTATTCTGCATGTCTTTATACAGAGAGCGTTAGTTGAGTGTACCTATTACAGAATATATTGTACGAGTATTCTGATATATACCTCCGGTCTAGGACCGCACTTGCTGTGGACTCTCCTGCAGCATGCAGAGTATATGCCAAGGATTTACCAGAGGGGGAAGTATTGTATGATGGTCTGTGTACTACATGTCATACATCTCCTAGTCAGTCCACAACTCCTGTACCTACCCAGGAGCCACCATGGGCTGCCTTCACACACCTACTGGGTACACTGGTGAGCTTACTCCTAACGGCACAAATAAAATCTACCTAAAATGAGTAAAAATAAAGCTATTTTATTAGTAAGAAAATAAAGTAAAAGCCGTCTACACATTGGTGTTCACAATAGACACTAGTTTTTGCTGTCTTCAATGAAATGTATAAAATGTGTAGGTATATATGTTTTTAGGTTGGGTGGGTGAAGGTATCATTTCACTTATGCTCCTGTAAGTAGCTGGATGTCACCTCCTCAGGGGCAGATGGACTTACCTGCCGCACCACCTACCTGACAGACGTAGATTATAATTCGCACGGTTGAGTAAACGGAATTCCTCCGTAGGGAATTCCTGATAGGGGGGCATGGTGTTTGAGGGGCTGCACTACAAAAGTTATTGAACACACTGAGCTGAAATTTGTCATGGACACGTAGAACCAGTGCGCACTGCGTGCCAGATTTCAGCGCAAGACAATGAACAATGAATAATTGGGAGTAATGTAAAGATTAAAATGACAGCGTTTTTCTCCCACGTCCTGTTTGGTTGTAACTGAGTTTCCTGCTGCAGTCTATGAGGGGTTTATGGGAAGTCATAACTCAGGGTGGAGGATGAAGTTAGACTTGGGGTATGATTTGTTAGGTAGCTCATTTTCTCGTTTAGGGCTTTTTGGGGATAAGGTTTTTCAGAAAGTTACAGGTTTTTTTATTCTGTAAAATATGAACCCATTTTAAAGAGAGCAGTGCCAGAGTTCCCCCTGCCCCTCCTGATGAGATCTGCCAGCCCCTGCTCTGTTACCCTTCCCCAGCTGCTGCCCACCCTTCCTCCCATCTCTCTCTGGCCTAATCCCCCCCCTCCTCCCATCTCTCTGGTCTAACCACCCCTCCTCCGTCCCTCTCTGGCCTAATCCCCCCCTACTCCCATCTCTCTCTGGCCTAATCCCCCCTCCTCCCATCTCTCTGGTCTATCCACCCCTCCTCCGTCCCTCTCTGGCCTAATCCCCCCTCCTCCCATCTCTCTGGCCTAATCCCCCCTCCTCCCATCTCTCTGGCCTAACCACCCTTCCTCCCATCTCTCTCTGGCCTAACCACCCCTCCTCCGTCCCTCTCTGGCCTAATCCCCTTTCCTCCCTTCTCTCTCTGGCCTAATCCCCTTTCCTCCCATCTCTCTCTGGCCTAATCCCCCCCTCCTCCCATCTCTCTGGCTTAATCCCCACCCCCCTTTTCCCATCTCTCTGGCCTAATCCCCCCTCCTCCCATCTCTCTCTGGCCTAATCCCCCCTCCTCCCATCTCTCTGGCTTAATCCCCCCCCCCCTCTTCCCATCTCTCTCTGGCCTAATCCCCCCTCCTCCCATCTCTCTGGCCTAACCACCCCTCCTCCCATCTCTCTCTGGCCTAACCACCCCTCCTCCCATCTCTCTCTGGCCTAACCACCCCTACTCCCATCTCTCTCTGGCCTAACCACCCCTCCTCCGTCCCTCTCTGGCCTAATCCCCCCCCCCTCCTCCCATCTCTCTCTGACCTAATCCCCCCTCCTCCCATCTCTCTGGCCTAACCACCCCTCCTCCCATCTCTCTCTGGCCTAACCACCCTTCCTCCCATCTCTCTCTGGCCTAACCACCCCTCCTCCGTCCCTCTCTGGCCTAATCCCCCCCTCCTCCCATCTCTCTGTCTTAATCCCCCCCCCTCTTCCCATCTCTCTGGCCTAATCCCCCCTCCTCCCATCTCTCTCTCTGGCCTAATCCCCCCTCCTCCCATCTCTCTGCCTTAATCCCCCCCTCTTCCCATCTCTCTCTGACCTAATCCCCCCCCCCAACTCCCATCTCTCTGGCTTAATCCCCCTCCCCCCTCTTCCCATCTCTCTGGCCTAATCCCCCCTCCTCCCATCTCTCTCTGGCTTAATCCCCCCTCCTCCCATCTCTCTCTGGCCTAATCCCCCCTCCTCCCATCTCTCTCTGGCCTAATCCCCCCTCCTCCCATCTCTCTCTGGCCTAATCCCCCCTCCTCCCATCTCTCTCTGGCCTAATCCCCCCTCCTCCCATCTCTCTCTGGCCTAATCCCCCCTCCTCCCATCTCTCTCTGGCCTAATCCCCCCTCCTCCCATCTCTCTGGCCTAATCCCCCCTCCTCCCATCTCTCTGGCCTAACCACCCCTCCTCCCATCTCTCTCTGGCCTAACCACCCCTCCTCCGTCCCTCTCTGGCCTAATCCCCTTTCCTCCCATCTCTCTCTGGCCTAATCCCCCCTCCTCCCATCTCTCTGGCTTAATCCCCCCCCTTCCCATCTCTCTGGCTTAATACCCCCCCCCCTTCCCATCTCTCTGGCCTAATCCCCCCTCCTCCCATCTCTCTCTGGCCTAATACCCCCTCCTCCCATCTCTCTCTGGCCTAATCCCCCCTCCTCCCATCTCTCTGGCCTAACCACCCCTCCTCCCATCTCTCTCTGGCCTAACCACCCCTCCTCCATCCCTCTCTGGCCTAATCCCCTTTCCTCCCATCTCTCTCTGGCCTAATCCCCCTCCTCCCATCTCTCTCTGGCCTAACCACCCCACCTCCGTCCCTCTCTGGCCTAATCCCCCCTCCTCCCTTCTCTCTCTGGCCTAATCCCCCCTCCTCCCATCTCTCTGGCCTAACCACCCCTCCTCCCATCTCTCTCTGGCCTAACCACCTTACCTCCGTCCCTCTCTGGCCTAATCCCCTTTCCTCCCATCTCTCTCTGGCCTAATCCCCCCTCCTCCCATCTCTCTGGCTTAATTCCCCCCCCCCCTTCCCATCTCTCTGGCCTAATCCCCCCCTCCTCCCATCTCTCTCTGGTCTAATCCTCCCTCCTCCCATCTTTCTGGCCTAATCCCTCCGTCCTCTTCTCCCGTCTCTATCTGGTTTAATCCCCCCTCTCGTGTGTGTGTCTCTCTCTGTTGCCTAATTCCCTCCCCCCCTCCTACTCTCGTCTCTCTCTGGCCAAATTCCCTCTTTATCCTATGGTCTCTCTGGCTTTGTCCCTCACTTCCTCCTCCTCCTCCTCCTCCTCCCATCTTTCTTTGGCGTAACTCCTCCCCTCCTTCTCTGGTCTAACCCCCCCTTCCATCTCTCTCTGGCCTAATCTGCCCCCCCATCTCTCTCTGTAATAATCACCCCTCGTGTCTCTCTAGCTTAATTGCTTCCCCTTTTCCTTCTCCTCTTGTCTCTGTTCACCCTATTTCCCCCCCTGTCTCTCTGGCCTAATTCTCCCTTCCTTCTCCCATCTCATCTCTGGCATATATATGTGTGTGTCATGCCGCTGTGTGTGTGTGTGTGTGTGTGTGTGTGTGTGTGTGACAGCTGCTGTGTGTATGTGTGTGTCAGGCTGCTGTGTGTGTGTCAGGCTGCTGTGTGTGTGTGTGTGAGGCCGCTGTGCGTGTGTGGGTGCCAGGAAACTGTACGTATATGTGTGTGTGTGTCAGGCCGCTGTGTGTGTGTGGGTGCCAGGTCACTGTGCATATATGTGTGTGTCAGGCCGCTGTGTGTGTGTGTGTATATGTGCATGTGTGTGCCAGGCTGCTGTGCTGTGTGTGGTGTTACTGGCATTAGGAGGAGGTAGGAAAACATTTGATGTCAGCTCTAACAATAATATACTGTAAACCTGTGTATATGTAGCAAATAAAACATTGGGGATTTTGTCATATTTTGATCAAAACATAGGCAAAATATTTTCAAATCAAAAGAAATATGCCCGCACTTGGTGTTCCCCATATTGTACACGGTACCAGCTGCGTGGCAGTATTAATTCCATATATTTATATAAAACAGAAAGACATTTGCTGTCAGCTCTAACAATAATATACTGAGAAATCTGTGTGCATGTAGCAAATAAATTAGAGGGGGTTTTATCATGTTTTGATCAAAATATTTAAGCTTGCAGCCCACGTCAAGGGACCCCAATATTCTGCAAGTCCCTCACCTGGCCTATA